>NW_026869608.1:0-67897 GCF_023558535.2 Drosophila nasuta | reverse complement strand
CGAAAGCATATATATGTGAATATATGATCTAGATTTCTCCCTTTTATTGGCCTATCTAATAAAGAAAAGGCTCAATTATTAATATTAATACCTGGCATAGAAATTATAACAGTATTTAACGAGAAATCGGAAGAAATTAACTACGAGGTATTCAAGTACTAAACCTCGTAATAGAAACAGCTTGCTAGCCCATATTATGGAATGGTCAGAAATTTCTGAACGAATCCTTAATATAAAAATCAGATTTGAAAAAGCATACAAATGCTTAACTCAGAATAGACCAACTCATAGAGACACAGTAGATAGACACGCAATAACCTTAATCGACTGCTTCAATGAAGCACGAATATTAATCTATAATCATAAAGACGTATTAACCGATCAACATTGGTCAGAAACGTCAAGGTTATTGACAAGATTAAGAAATAATCTCCAAAGTATAAAGGAGAAACATAATCTTAATCTAACTGTGCCGTCTATTCTGAATACACTGTAACGAATCACTAGTGTAATATTCGTCGGGTGCTGGTGTTGGGTTTACTAGTGTGGCGTACGCGCTGGCTTCTCCGGGCTTTGCTCAGATTGCATGGGGTTCAAGGAAAGGGCCAACTAATAGGACGCACCACTTATAATAATAATACATTTAAAATTCGCGTACATAAGGGAAGACAGAAAAGAAGTGCAATGGGAAGGTTACAATAAACAATAGTGAAAGAGAAGAGAAAGGGAAGGAGAGGAAGGTAGGTTAACAAAGAAGACGGAGCCACTCTCTCATGCAACACAGCTGATATTGTGTGCAGACGCCCACCCTACCGTGATCCTGCATTCAAATGCCAAAAATTAAAAGTTGGCAGGATCCCTAAGAGACAGTGGTTCGGCTAACCTACTCCTGCTTGGTTAGGCATGGTTCCAAATAAAAGTAAACACTTAAGCGGACATACTTAATTTATTAACATATAAGAAAAGTGATTTGAATTTTAACATTACAAACGAAATGACAAGAAAAATAAATAAATAAATAAATTAACGGCAAACATAGTAAGTGTGTATGAGGCGTAATTAAAATAAGGCAAAAAGAAAAAAATAAATAAAGAAAAACAAAAAAAATAATTAACCTATAAATATAAAATATGATCTAACATAAATATAATATAAATAATTATTTTTGGTTTTGAAATTTACTAATAATTTAAAAATTTTGCAAATAAACTGAATTCATTGAGAATGATGGAAAGCACAATGCATATAGGCAAACATTATCTATCTTTTAAACAAAAAAATTTCTGCGCAAGCAATTGGATGAGGATCAGCTGATGGCTGTCACTCAATGCAGGCATATGTATATGGCCAGCCTTACAAGGTCATTGACCGCTGGGACTGCAGTAGCAGCTGTAGCAGCGCTATGGTGAGATGCACCAAAAGCTCTAACTCATATGTATCTAATCAATTAGTAAGAGTGAAACAGACTTACATACATTCGGCGACTCCCACGCAGAAAGATCTTTCCTTGTGTTAGTGACTGTCTGTGGTGAAGCTGTGGATAAACAATAACAATAAAGCTTTTGCGCAAGCGTAAAAGCTGGCTGCTATGAGCTGCTAGGGCAATTCTTTGCAGGCAATACAGGCACAAGAAATTTTACAACTAAATACAATTTTTAAAAATATTTTGCCTATATATGGTGCCTTATATGCATTCTTAACTGATTGCAGTTGTTACTTTCTACAGCAATACCGTGGTACTTGCATTATGAGTGCCCAAGAAAAGTTGTTGTTTCAATTTTCTCGCCACATCATAATACACTTACAACAATTATAAACATTCACTTAAAAATGCACATTTTAACTAAACAATTTAAACTAACAATAATCCAACAAAAATACTCAAAAACAAAGGCTGACAATCAGCTATTCGCCTTCTGCCGCGATGACACAATAAGGAGCAGCAAAATCCGTAGCCAGCGAATGAGGCGAGACTGCCAACGGTAAGTTGTTCTTCGACAACAGACGAAGCCAACCTGCTTGGAAGCAGTTCTCCGTTTAGCAGTGCGAGTCGGCAACTATCTCTGGCTACCGTCGTTTAGGTAGACCATCTGTTTTGGTGTACCGACAGCTGAGGAGACCAGCACAGCTGCGACGAAGCTTTTGTTGTTGGCCGTTAGTCAAGCAGTTGTGTGTGTTGAAGTTTCATTTTAAATGATTTCTAATTTACACACGGGTTTTTATATACAATATGACTAAGTTATTATAATTTATGGCGGAGTTTTATATAACTTATAACTGGGTTTTAAATTATATCTGGGTGCCGAATCTAAAATAAATAGACAAAACTAAACTTAGAACAACAAAAAAAACTAAATACACGTATAACAAATATTTACCCTAATCTGGAAAACGGCACTTGGTTTATTTACGCCAGTTGGCAAATTCCTCTAGTGGACAAACAGCTACAAGTGGACGGCAAGGTGCACTTTTGTAAAAAAGAAGAAGATGACCAGATTAACGCCTCAGTATAACAATTATACAATGAAGTATCTTTGTATACTCACAAGTACGTTTTATGCATCTGACTACACCAACCACTTCACTGATGTACTTTTTTTCTATTAAAGCACATGCACTTTTCCACTATTTTTTTACTTAGGTTCTGCACCTAACCTGCTAATCATTTTTCTTCCAGCCAAAACCAACAACAAAAACCTTTTTTTCGGAAATTTGACAATTAATCCTACTCAAAAAAGGTAATCGCTTGTCTATTTTGGTCTGGACTTAACACGATCAGCTGATCTAGCAATTCATGCTTGCATGTATCGTGGTCCACCAATAGATGGCGCTATTTCTGGAGCTTTCAGTCTCATTTGTAAATAAAGCTCCGCTTCTCAGCACAAAACATGACAAGACATTGAGTACCATTTTCTCAGACTACAAATTATTTTATACAACTAAACAAATTAAATAATACAAATTAACTAGGACAATAAACATATAAATAAATAATATAATAAATAATAGGTATAAATATGTATGTGTACAGAAAAGAACGAAAAAATGTTGCATACTTTTAGGCTTAGTCAATTTCAGATACGACAAGCGGCCTATTACACATCCCCCTGGCAAAATCACACTTAGTCGTTGTAACGACAAAGTGGGATACCCGCTTGGAGGTAGCTTCATAGTCATTATGCGAAGACAAGCGCTTATTGCTTAATGTCCTTCGCATGGAATTTGCCTATGAACTTGCCTTGTAAATCCTCCAACTCATAATATGCGGAACCTAACTTGCGTCTGACTCGCGATTTTACAAACGTTGGAGCTAATTTAGCACTGAAACCTTTCACAAAATTGCTTTGTTGGAAGTTCCGTCTATACACTTCCTGCCCTACAGTGAAGTTGACCTCTCGACTACGTGTATTATAAACTTTTTCGTTGCGTATCTGCTGTTGTAGTATACCAGTCCTTGCAGCCGCACGAATAAGTTCAATTGAGTCGTCTCTACTAAATTGAGTAGTTCTGTCTTCCAGTTGATCCAAGCTTCTCAGAAGCGCATAAGTTTTCGCATTGGTAACCATATGTTGCCCAAAGGTCACTCGATACGGACTTGATCGCACGGCCGAATGTGTCGCGGATCGAAGCGCACAAGCAATAAAGCTCAGCGACTCATCCCAATCTGTCTGATCAGGCTTAATATACGCCTTAATAGCAGCAAGCACTGATCGATTGACACGCTCTGAAGCATTCGCTTGCGGCGCGTAAACAGCCGTATACCGATGGTGTACCTCGTATTTTGGAGCAATTCATTGAATTTATCCGACTTGAATTGAACTCCATTATCAGATACAACAACCTCTGGGACACCGAAACAATGAAATATGTTCTCTTCTAAGAACCGCACTACAGCCTCCGCTGTGAATTTTTCACGGGGTGCAAAATGGATACTTAGACAGATGATCTACCACAACAAAAATGCCAATATGGCCAGAACGACTACGCGGATAAGGCCCTAAAAAGTCCACATATAGTTTTTGAAAAATTCTACAAGTTTCTTCATTATGGCTTAAAGGCGGTCGCAATGGCTGATTTGAATGCTTTGTGACTTTGCAGATATCACAATTGCTGACAAAAGCTTTTATGTCACTTAGCATATTCGGCCAATAGTAAAATCGCCTCGCACGTTCTAAGGTTTTGGTGATTCCATTATGTGCGGAGAGTGGAGAAGCATGACATTCTCTTAGCACCTCAGCGATGAGATCTTTTGGAATCCAAACTTTCCAACATAAGTCATCAGCAACTTGTTCTGCCGACACATGTTCGGAACGACGGTAAATGATTTGGTCTACTATCTTTAAGTCAGGCATTTGAGATAGCTGGGCCTTAACTTTCTCTTTTAGCTCTACATACTCTGCCGACTTGAAATGGATTGAGGTAGTATCTACTACCTTATCAACACTTAGCGAAGATAAGTCCTCGGTGTAAGTGCGAGAAAGAGCATCAGGTACAATGTTCTGACTGCCTTTCCTATGCACGATCTTAAAAGAGAAGGCTTGCAACTTAAGTGCCCACCTTGCCAACCTCGAGCTTAAATCAGCTTGCGACATTAACCATTTTAATGACGCATGGTCGGTGTGGATCGAAAACTCGTGACCCTCTACATACGCACGAAATTTCTTGACGCACATTACAGCTGCTAAACACTCCTTCTCCGTAACCGAATAGTTGCGTTGGCACTTATTCAATTTTCGTGACATAAACGCAATTGGTACATCATTACTTTCGCTATCTTTCTGCATCAGCACCCTCCAACACCTGTGTGACTTGCATCACAATGGATTGCAAAGGGTTTGGAGAAATCTGGACTATGCAGCAATGGTGCTTTACACATCAGATCTTTAAGTAATTCAAATGCCTTCTGCGCTTCATCTGACCACACAAACTTGCGCTTCTGCTTTAACGTATCAGATATCGGAGCCGCAATACCAGCATAGTTATGAATAAACTTGTGATACCAGCCTGTTGTTCCCAAAATCGTCGCACTTGCTTTATCGATTTCGGCACGGGAAACTCTTGGATGGCTGTTACCTTGTCAGGGTCAGTCTGTATCGTACCTTGACCTATGACATGCCCCAAGTACTTCACCTCTCGCAAGCAAAATTTGCTCTTCTCAACATTGATGGTGAGACCTGCCAGTGTTAGACGATCTGCAAGTTGTTTAAGGACCACTAAATGCTTTTCAAACGTGTCGGAAATTACCAACAAGTCATCCAAATATACGAAAATTTCATTTCGCAATTCCGGTGGAATGACTTTGTCCATAAGTTTGGTCATTGTTTGTGGCGCATTCGTAAGGCCGAAGGGCATGACCGTATATTGGTATAATGGTCTACCGGGGACAGTAAACGCCGTCTTCTGTCGTGCATTGGGTGACAAGGGAATTTGCCAGTACGCGTCTTTCAAGTCAATGCTTGATATGAATTCAGCTTTTGGCAATCGACTTAATATTCCATCTATTAACGGCATCGGATAAGCGTTCTTAATGGTCACCTCATTCACTTTACGACTATCCAAACAAAGACGAACTTTCCCAGGTTTTGAACCAACACCACGGGTGCCGACCAAGGGCTATCGGACTCTTCAATTACTCCTAACGCTAACATTCGATCGAGTTCGTGGTACATCAACTTTTCCACCGCTGGTGACACTGCATAATGCCGCTGCTTTATGGGTTTGCAGTCCGTTACCTCAATATCGTGTGTTAGCCAATTGGTCTTTCCTAACCCCTTTTCTGCAAATGAAGGGAACTGGTTGATAACAGTGATAAGTTCCGTTTTTGCGCAGATGTCAACTCGAGTTGCTGCGGATCATTAAATGTAATTGAGGCAATGCTGCTAGTGTGAGCCTGGTGCATCAAAACATTGGCAATAGCTCGAAATCTCTCCAAAACTCAATACCTAAATACAAGTCCTGCGACAAAGTCGGGACGATATAAAATCGTTGTGAATGTGTCTTGCCCTTAAACTGGACAGGAATAACCAACTTGCCACAAATTCGTTGCCTATTTCCATCAGCAGTTTTACAGCTGATGACAACCGCGTATATTCGGTATTATTAGTTAATATTTCTTCTGCTAACTTCCCACCAATGCAGTTAATACTAGCGCCAGTGTCCATTAACCCCGTTATCAATTTGCCTAGTATATTGACTTGGGCATAAGGACGAAGATCATCCGCGATGTCTACTATTGACGCTAACAAAGCTCTTTTTCCTCATTTTTAATTCGTATATAGTTCCCTTCCTCTGCTTATTACGAATACAAGAACTACAAACATTATCTAAATCTGAAATATTGGATCTAGCCGGGTTTACTTGAACTTCTGGTATTATTTTCGATACATTTATATCTTCTTTACTCCGTGTTGGTACCCTTCGAGATTAGTTTGCGTGCACTTGTCAACGGTGCACGCCCATACGGGTTTTTGGAATTGCACACTTCGTGCAACTGGGTCGATACGTGTCACGCTTACCACAACCGTAGCAAAACACTTTACGTTCTGCTACGCAATCTTGGTATCGATGTCCACTCTTCCCACAATTCCAACAAGAAAGTGTTAGAGCATCCACCTCCAGATTCTCTGGCTCTTCAACATCATCCTCTTCATCCATTGTGGCTTGTACCGTGACTTCACTTACATGCCGTCTCGGTAAACCTCTGGGAACGGTTGATGGCATTGAAATGGTTTTCAAAACCTCTCTCGCGTACGAACAGTGTGACGCAACTGCTCAACGCTGAATATTGGCACATACAATAATTCGTGCTGAATATCCGAGAGCAAATTGGCTCGCAAGACCTCCAGTATGGACTGCTCACTCATTGGGCTGTTCAAACAATCTACTAATGCCATAATGGCTTCGTAGAACTGATCGAACGATTCGTTGGCTTTCTGCTTTCGTTGCGAAATAGCTGTTCGAATCTCCCAATCAGTTCTGCCATCCGTAAACTGATTTTTCAATGCCTTGCATAAGTCTGCCCAACGAACTTCTGTCACACTTTTGTGGTACCTCCAGAAAAATTCACTCCCTCTACCCTCAAACAAGTTACTCGCATATCTTGCTAGCAACTCAAAGTCTCCGTCCAGAGTTTGTCGAGTCAATGACTCTACTCGATAGAGAAAATCTTCTATAGACATAGACGAGTGTCCAGAATATCTTAGTTTCCAATTAGCAATTATCTGACTAATCCTGTCGGGTCGTAGAGTATTACTCAATTGAGAACCTAATGGCGAAGAGTTGGCACCAACTTGCGGCGCTCTCGGATTTACCAACGGATTCGTTTCTAGCCGATTTGGTAATCCAAACAACTCTTCAAAGCTTTGATGCTGTGGACTTGGTGGAGAAGGTCTTGGAATAGATTGAATTGGTTCAGAATTGACAGCTAGCTGTTGCTGAACTAATCTCTGAAAACCATTTTCCATCACCTGCGATAGTAACTGCGTCTGCTGCACTAATGCTGCTGATATCGCAGCCGCAATTGTCTGTTGTATTTCTTGGCCAACAGCACTTGCTGCTGGCTGAGCTATTGGACTCTGAACTACAACCGGTTGCGGAGCTTGTGGAATTGGAGTCGGCTGCCTTGGCTGCGAGCTGGACCTACTACCAATACCTGTAGAATTTCCTACATTGGCATTTGCCGATGTGACCGTCGCCGTGGCTTTCGCTTGCCCTCTAGTTCTCATAGTGGCACTTGAACTGGCTGCTTCCAATTCTTCAGCAAGATTCACAGAAGATCTTGTTAACACCGTTCGGCACACTGGACACAAATTCCTATTGTCAGTGCGAGTATTAAAGCAGGCGTGGTGAAAATAATGATTGCACCTTGTAGCTAACAATTGAGCAGGATGTTCGACCTCCTGAGTGCAAACACAACAAATGGTTTCACCTTGAATTATGGGACCTGGCATGATATGTAAGACCTAATCTTCAGAATTTCTGCTAATGAAGGAAAAATTTTCTACAAACAACTGTATAAATAAATAATAATAATGGGGAAAAATAATATATAAATAAATAAAGATTTAAATAAATAAGAGAAAAATGAAATAAATAAATAAATAAACAAATACCAAATAATAAATAACACACAAAAATAACTGAACAATTAAATAGATAAATAAATAATAATACAAATGCAAATTTCAACAAAACTGATAAACAACCACGATTCATAAGATATTTGGAAACCATGCAAAACTTCACAGAGTGTAAGTTAGCCTCCAGATTTTCTAATTAACCCACCTGAATGGATAGGACTAGTTGCTAGATAGGCATACCTTCAATTAGTATGACGAGAAAGCAGCTCTGAGCCACGATCCGTTTCAAACACTAATTGAAATGTGAATGCCTTAACAGCCACTAAAAGGGAAGTTTAAGTTCTTTTGTTCTTTGGTTAAGTTCTTTTGTCTTGATTTTACGAGGTATTACTTTCTCGCTAATAAAATAGACACAAAGAGACTAACCTAGTACACAAATATGTATAAAGACAAACAAAAAGACTTGAATCACTGGATGTTATTGATTCTAGAGCATATATAATATTTTAAAGGCCATGTTTAGATTCTATCCAAAAACAGGCCACACGATTGGCGCCAAAATATATTATTAAATTATAATTATATCTGTAACGAATCACTAGTGTAATATTCGTCGGGTGCTGGTGTTGGGTTTACTAGTGTGGCGTACGCGCTGGCTTCTCCGGGCTTTGCTCAGATTGCATGGGGTTCAAGGAAAGGGCCAACTAATAGGACGCACCACTTATAATAATAATACATTTAAAATTCGCGTACATAAGGGAAGACAGAAAAGAAGTGCAATGGGAAGGTTACAATAAACAATAGTGAAAGAGAAGAGAAAGGGAAGGAGAGGAAGGTAGGTTAACAAAGAAGACGGAGCCACTCTCTCATGCAACACAGCTGATATTGTGTGCAGACGCCCACCCTACCGTGATCCTGCATTCAAATGCCAAAAATTAAAAGTTGGCAGGATCCCTAAGAGACAGTGGTTCGGCTAACCTACTCCTGCTTGGTTAGGCATGGTTCCAAATAAAAGTAAACACTTAAGCGGACATACTTAATTTATTAACATATAAGAAAAGTGATTTGAATTTTAACATTACAAACGAAATGACAAGAAAAATAAATAAATAAATAAATTAACGGACAAACATAGTAAGTGTGTATGAGGCGTAATTAAAATAAGGCAAAAAGAAAAAAATAAATAAAGAAAAACAAAAAAATAATTAACCTATAAATATAAAATATGATCTAACATAAATATAATATAAATAATTATTTTGGTTTTGAAATTTACTAATAATTTAAGAATTTTGCAAATAAACTGAATTCATTGAGAATGATGGAAAGCACAATGCATATAGGCAAACATTATCTATCTTTTTAAACAAAAAAATTTCTGCGCAAGCAATTGGATGAGGATCAGCTGATGGCTGTCACTCAATGCAGGCATATGTATATGGCCAGCCTTACAAGGTCATTGACCGCTGGGACTGCAGTAGCAGCTGTAGCAGCGCTATGGTGAGATGCACCAAAAGCTCTAACTCATATGTATCTAATCAATTAGTAAGAGTGAAACAGACTTACATACATTCGGCGACTCCCACGCAGAAAGATCTTTCCTTGTGTTAGTGACTGTCTGTGGTGAAGCTGTGGATAAACAATAACAATAAAGCTTTTGCGCAAGCGTAAAAGCTGGCTGCTATGAGCTGCTAGGGCAATTCTTTGCAGGCAATACAGGCACAAGAAATTTTACAACTAAATACAATTTTTAAAAATATTTTGCCTATATATGGTGCCTTATATGCATTCTTAACTGATTGCAGTTGTTACTTTCTACAGCAATACCGTGGTACTTGCATTATGAGTGCCCAAGAAAAGTTGTTGTTTCAATTTTCTCGCCACATCATAATACACTTACAACAATTATAAACATTCACTTAAAATGCACATTTTAACTAAACAATTTAAACTAACAATAATCCAACAAAAATACTCAAAAACAAAGGCTGACAATCAGCTATTCGCCTTCTGCCGCGATGACACAATAAGGAGCAGCAAAATCCGTAGCCAGCGAATGAGGCGAGACTGCCAACGGTAAGTTGTTCTTCGACAACAGACGAAGCCAACCTGCTTGGAAGCAGTTCTCCGTTTAGCAGTGCGAGTCGGCAACTATCTCTGGCTACCGTCGTTTAGGTAGACCATCTGTTTTGGTGTACCGACAGCTGAGGAGACCAGCACAGCTGCGACGAAGCTTTTGTTGTTGGCCGTTAGTCAAGCAGTTGTGTGTGTTGAAGTTTCATTTTAAATGATTTCTAATTTACACACGGGTTTTTATATACAATATGACTAAGTTATTATAATTTATGGCGGAGTTTTATATAACTTATAACTGGGTTTTAAATTATATCTGGGTGCCGAATCTAAAAATAAATAGACAAAACTAAACTTAGAACAACAAAAAAACTAAATACACGTATAACAAATATTTACCCTAATCTGGAAAACGGCACTTGGTTTATTTACGCCAGTTGGCAAATTCCTCTAGTGGACAAACAGCTACAAGTGGACGGCAAGGTGCACTTTTGTAAAAAAAAAAGAAGATGACCAGATTAACGCCTCAGTATAACAATTATACAATGAAGTATCTTTGTATACTCACAAGTACGTTTTATGCATCTGACTACACCAACCACTTCACTGATGTACTTTTTTTCTATTAAAGCACATGCACTTTTCCACTATTTTTTTACTTAGGTTCTGCACCTAACCTGCTAATCATTTTTCTTCCAGCCAAAACCAACAACAAAAACCTTTTTTTCGGAAATTTGACAATTAATCCTACTCAAAAGATAATCGCTTGTCTATTTTGGTCTGGACTTAACACGATCAGCTGATCTAGCAATTCATGCTTGCATGTATCGTGGTCCACCAATAGATGGCGCTATTTCTGGAGCTTTCAGTCTCATTTGTAAATAAAGCTCCGCTTCTCAGCACAAAACATGACAAGACATTGAGTACCATTTTCTCAGACTACAAATTATTTTATACAACTAAACAAATTAAATAATACAAATTAACTAGGACAATAAACATATAAATAAATAATATAATAAATAATAGGTATAAATATGTATGTGTACAGAAAAGAACGAAAAAAATGTTGCATACTTTTAGGCTTAGTCAATTTCAGATACGACAAGCGGCCTATTACAACACCGGTAAAATTTGACGCTAGTACAGAAGAAGATATTCAAGTCCAAGAACAAGACTTGGCAAATCTTACTATCCCGGCCATTCTAATGTCCACTGTAGATTCGGATTCTGATACACATTCAAGTGTAATAGAAATCAAAACAATCACAATGGCTCAATCAAATATTGAATTAATTAACACGACATCAAAGCTTATACCAGTTTTCGATGGTAAAGCGGAAAACTTAACAAGTTTTCTTGATGCGTTAAACATTGTGGACGCAATAAAAGGCGAACACGAACAATTAGCTGTGTCGATGATAAAGACAAAGCTAAAAAGTGTTGCCATAAATTTAGTTAGAAGTTATTCCACCCAGCATGCAGTAAAAGCAATGACTAAGAACTGCACAAATGAGAAGGTAAAACTTATCATGGAAGCTGGTAGTTTCTCGACAATGAATGAGGCCGTATCCAAATTTGTTAATAGTTGCACAGAAGCAACAGGGCACGCTAATAGCGTCCTGTATTTCAATGGGCAACAAAACAATAATAGAGGTAGCCGTGGAAGCTACCGAGGAAGGGCCAATTACAACAACAACGGCAATCGCCGATACAATAACAATAATAGAGGCAGAGGACAGTACAGAGGAAATTATAGGGGTCGCGGTAACTCAAGTCGCGGCCAATAACTCCTCTAACGTACGTGTAGCACACAGCAGTTCGGAAAACTGTCAGACACCCTTAGGTACCCAAAATTAAATAAAAAAGTACACACAATAAACCTTAGTCTAAATATGTTCGTAACCTTTAAAAACACTTCTACAAACAGTACTCTAACATTTCTGCTAGACACAGGAGCAGATATATCACTAATTAAAGAAAACTCAGATGTCTTTGATATCATCGAAAAAGAAAAACTGTAAATATTCAAGGCATTGGACATGGCATTTTCACGTCCAATGGCTTAATCCAAATTGAGCTACAGACAGACAGATATATTATTCCACATAATTTCCATTTAGTCCCTAAAGATTTTGCAATACCATGTGATGGAATAATAGGAGTTGACTTCATAAAACCTTTAATTGCAAACTAGACTGTGAACCAGAAAATAATTGGTTCATACTAAGACCAAATAACCTAAAATACCCCATTTATGTTCCAATAAAATTCAGCTCCGGAAATAATTTAATACTATTACCATCACGATCCGAAGTTGTTTGAAAGTTAGACATTAACTCAACAGAAGATAATGTCTTAATTCCTAACCAAGAAATTACATATGGTATTTATGCTGCACATACAGTAGCAACATCTAATAACGCATTTGTCCGTTTACTGAATACAACCAGTAACGACCAATTAGTCGACATAATATCAATTATGAACCTCTTTCGAATTATGAAATAATTCAAACAAACAAAAGTTCGAGAACAGAAGAAGTCATAGCTCAACTACAGAAACATTTTCCAAAACAATTTAAGTCACAACTCGCTGAAATATGTTCAAAATATAGTGATATATTCGGACTTGAAACCGAATCAATCACAACAAATAATTTTACAAACAAGAATTAAGACTAAAGGATAAAGAACCAGTGTACATAAAAAAAAATTACAGAACACCGCATAGTCATCAAGAAGAGATAAAGAAGCAAGTAAATAAGCTAATAAAAGACAAAATAGTTGAAGAATCTGTATCCGAGTATAATAGCCCTCTTTTATTAGTACCCAAAACCACTTCCAGGTTCAGACGTTAAGAAATGGAGACTAGTAATAGGCTATCGCCAAATAAATAAAAATTACTGTTCGATAAATTTCCCTACCCAGGATCGACGACATTCTCGATCAACTAGGTAGAGCTAAATACTTTTCATGCCTTGACCTTATGTCAGGACTTCATCAAATAGAGCTAGAAGAAAGCTCAAGAAATATAACGTCATTTTCAACAAACAATGGTTCATACCGCTTCACGCGACTTCCATTTGGCTTAAAAATAGCACCAAATTCATTTCAGAGAATGATGACAATAGCATTCTCGGGTCTAGAACCATCCCAAGCATTCCTTTATATGGACGATCTAATCGTCATTGGATGTTCAGAGCAACATATGATCAAAAACCTAATCAATGTATTTTAACTCTGTAGAAAAAATAACCTCAAATTACATCCACAAAAATTTTCATTCTTTATGCACGAAGTGACATTTCTTGGTCACAAGTGCACAGATAAAGGAATACTTCCAGATGACAAAAATATGATGTCATCATGAATTATCCCGTACCACATGATGCGGACAGTGCTAGACGATTCGTTGCATTCTGCAACTATTATCGACGTTTTATAAAAACTTCGCCGACTATTCACGGCACATAACAAGATTATGTAAAAAGAATGTCCCATTTTTATGGACAGACGAATGCCAAAAGCATTCCTGTATTTAAAAAGAAACTATAGAAACTGCTGCAATACCCAGATTTTAGCAAAGAATTTTGCATAATCACTGATGCAAGTAAGCAAGCGTGTGGAGCAGTTTTAACCCAAAACTATAACGAACTCCAACTTCCAATTGCATACGCATCAAGAGCGTTCACAAAAGGTGAAAGCAATAAAAATACTACAGAACAGGAATTAGCAGCAATTCACTGGGCGATATTACATTTTCGACCATATATATATGGCAAACATTTTACAATTAAAACGGATCACAGACCTTTAACATTTTTATTTTCCATGGTCAACCCAAGCTCAAAGTTGACACGTATGCGGTTAGAATTAGAAGAATATGACTTTACAGTCGAGTATCTAAAGGGTAAAGACAATTTTGTAGCAGACGCTCTATCCAGAATAACAATATCCGAATTAAAAGACATACAAAATAAAATCCTGAAAGTCACTACCAGGTACCAAAGTAGACAGAATTTCTGCGCAGAAAATAAAAAGTAGAATTGCTAAGGCAATCTACAGAAAAAGCTTCTCAGCCCAACGTATACAACGTCATAAACAATGACGAAGTACGAATAGTAGTGACCATGCATATAAAAGATTCGCTATGTTCCCTTAAACAAGGTAAGAAAATTATTGCAAGAATAGATATTGGTGATATATATACAAATGGAAATATTGATTTAGGTCAACTATTTCCAAGGCTCGAGAAAGAATCCGGTATATTACAAATATGCCAATTAAAAATAGCACCGTGGGAAAATATCTTTGATGACATTTCAATAGATACTTTCAAAAATATGGGCAATAAGATATTGAAAACATTGAGAGTAGCGCTACTCAACCCGGTGACTATAATAAATAATGAAAAGAAATAGAAGCTATACTGTCTACACTACATAACGATCCAATACAAGGAGGTCACACAGGCATTACAAAACCTTGGCCAAGGTCAAAAGACATTATTACTGGAAAGGTGTGACTCGTGATATAACACAGCACATCCAGAAATGTCAAAAATGCCAAAAATCAAAAATAGTAAAACATAATAATAACCATAACTGAGACACCAGTAAAAGCATTTGACAGAGTTATAGTGGATACAATTGGTCCATTACCAAAGTCAGAGCATGGAAATGAATATGCAGTCACACTTATATGTGACTTGACTAAATATTTAGTAGCTATGTTATACCAGTTGCAAACAAAAGTGCAACAACAATAGCAAAAGCAATATTTGAATCTTTTATTCTCAAGTACGGTCCAATCAAGACGTTCATTTCGGACATGGGAACGGAATTTAAGAATTCAATTATAAAGGATTTGTGCAAATATTTAAAGATTAATAATATAACATCTACTGCACACCACCACCAGACCGTTGGAACAGTTGAAAGAAGTCACAGAATTTTCAATGAATATATACGATCTTATATATCAGCTGATAAAACTGATTGGGACGTATGGATTCAATATTTCGTATACTGTTTCAACACGACCCCTCTATGTCACACAACTATTGTCCATATGAATTAGTTTTTGGTAAATTGCATAATTTACCAAACGATTTTAGTAATATAAATAGAATAGATCCTTTATATAACGTAGACGATTACGCTAAAGAAGTTAAGTTTAGATTAGAATCAGCCTATAAAAGAGCAAGAATAATGCTCGACAAATACAAAGCTAGGAATAAAAAATTATGATAAAAAGGCTATAGATTTCGAACTACAAATAGGAGATAAAGTTCTATTAAATACCGAAACTGGCCATAAATTGGACCCAGTATATTAAGGACCCTATACAATAGTTAAAATAGAAGACAGGGATAACGTCGTAATTAAAAATGAGAAAAACAAAACCCAAAAGGTCCATAAGGATAGGTTAAAAATTTTCAATTAAAAAAATTTATAAAGAGAAACTTGGCCTGATCAACCAAAACAAAAAAATATATATATATAATTACTTTATTATTTACATTAAAAATATAAAATTACTTTATTATTTACATTAAAATATATAATTGCGTCCTAAACTACAAAAATCAAATTTTATATTTCAATTTCAAATTTTTTTAAAAAAAGATAAAGTTTAATTAAAGTAATTCTTTTCAAAATTTCAATTTTAAATTTGAAAACATTTAAAAACAATAAATTAAAATAACTCCATTATATTACGTTATTTTCAAAAGGAGGAAGATGTAATATACACATATGTCATACATATCGGGTGTACACTGTGATTACCATTTGTATCGAGTGTACACTGTGTTTGGCACTTATGTGGCGGCAACACTTTGTGCGGCCACATACAAATCACAATAAACAATAACAAACTCAAGTGAGCGCGTAACATGATCGGCCACTTGTGAATTCGGCTAACTCAGCATATGCACGCTGACCGCCAGTGCCCTATGCATAAGTGCATAATACTCTCTCTCACTCTAAAGAATTTATGTAAGACAAAGCATGCATGTCCATTGTCGCCTAAGCATAAGTATATACATATAAGAAATATATATTGCAGCCGCGCCGCTGCCGGCTGAACCGGCAGCGCAGTGCGCGCTGAACTTATGTACTTAGGGTAAGAGAACATTTTACTTCAAATAAAAGAACATTATTAAAACTGAACTAAAACTGCACTGACGTGCATGAGTTTTCAATTGAACTTGAATTCAACAGCTCAAAGATACAACTACTGAATAACTGTGACGTTATACAACAACATGATGAAGCACTCGAATGTGAAGCAACATCAGTGTAACATCTGTGAACGCTTCTATCATACCACCTCTAGCCTGGCGGCACACATGCGCACGCATGCCGAGGACAAGCCGTATAAATGCGATCAATGCGGACGCAGCTATGCGGCCTTCGATCATCTACGTCGCCACAAGCAGACGAACACCGGGGAGCGGCCGAATGCGTGTTATTTGTGCGACAAGGCGTACTGTGATTCTTACTCGTTGCGGCAACATAAAATCAGTCATTCGGGCGAAAAGCCCTTCAAGTGCGACAAATGCATGAAGGCATTCCCAACCAAGAATCGCCTCAATAGCCATATGCGTGTCCATAATAAGGAGGCGCCCGTCACTGCCACCATCAGCAGCAGCGTCAGCGGCGGCGGCGGCGGCACAACCAATAGCTCAGCACAGTCCCAATCGCAATTCTCGCCGTCGCAGCAACAGCAGTCGGAACGGTTAACGACGGTCGCTAGACGTCGCACGGTGATGAGCGGAAGCACAATGCCTGATGTCAGTGATCAGCAGGTGTCCACACACACACCCACACACACACACACCCACACACACACACACCCACACACACACACACACACACACACACACACACACAGATGAGAAGGCGGGCCAGCGGGGTTAACCGCCGACTGGCTTTAAAAATCCAGTAAGCGTCTGCTACCCAGAGTTGGGTGGCATATAAGCGTGGCTATACAAGCGTAGCAACAGCATCCCACTAATGTGGGTGTGCCCCTGGCAGAAGGGCTAAAATGCAAGGATGGGAGAAATTTAACTACATGGAAGTCGTTAAAAGTATAGAAATTACGGTGCAGGGAGTAGGAAACCCAGTGCCGGCGGTTGTGAGGGTGAGCAAGCGGGCCCCGGCCGTCGAGATCCAGCGACCAGCGGCAGGGTACTAGCCAAAATGCAGAGTAGGATCATCCTACTGATGACGGCTTTCGAGACACAAAGACACGTCACGAAAGGATCGAAGGACGCAATAGCAGAGCTCGACGCACTTAATAAAAGAGCACTAGCGCTGCAGGAGTGAAAGGCGAAAGACGCCGCTCCCAAGAGTACTGGTACTCAAACGGAGGGGCACCAAAAGCGAAAATCGACTGCCAATACCAAGGAAGCCCCAAGGACCAAGGTAATCCCAAGGACCAAGGGAATCCTTATCGAAAGCAGTGGGCAGGAGGCCGATGGGAAGAGGGGAAAAAGGCTCCTAGGGCAGCCAAATATGCAGATGTGCTGAAGAAGCCAACCCCGGAAAACTCAACCCATAGCGTCAAGGAGTGGGAAAAGTAAGGCCTAAACGATTGCGCAAGAAACCGGAGGCACTTATACTAAAAAGACAGGAGAGATGTCGTACGTGGACATCCTTCGAAAAATGAAGGAGGATCCGAACCTGAAAGAGGTGGGTAAGCTCGTCCGCAAAATCAGGAGGACTCAAAAAGGAGAATTAATATTAGAAAAGGAGGGAAAAACGCTGGAGACCGGAACATCAAAGAAGCGATAGAGAACTCCCTCAGCAATATTGCCACCGTGCGCTCAGGATCACAAAGAACGGCCCTGAAGTGCACTGGAATGGACGAGGCAACGAATGCTGAAGATCTTGCTCAAAGCATGATGACCCAATTTAGGGAATCGGGAGACCGGAAGTGCAAAGCCTTCGAATGATGAGAGATGGAACACAGATAGCGACCGTTATGCTAGATGTCAGTGATGCTATCATGGTGCTCAAAAAGGGACACTAACGGTGGGATGGTCACGGTGCCGCATTACTCAGGATGTACAACCGAAGAGATGTTACAGATGCCTAGGGTACGGGCACCAAGCCAGCAACTGTAAGAATGCTGACCGATCAGACTGTTGTCTAAGATGTGGAGGCAGAGGACACAAAGCCAAAGGATGCGTAGAGAAGCCTTCCTGCTTAATATGTAAAGAGGATATGGACAGAAACCACGCTACGGGCAGTTCTGGATGTCCAACTTATAGGAAGGCCAAACAACAAGCAGGAGCTAGCAAACAGCACAATGCAGGAATACATTAATGTTGCCCAGCTTAATGTTAAACACTGCGGGGCCGCCCAGAGCCTCTTACAACAGACAGCAGTGGAACGGAAAATTGACTTGTTCCTACTGAGCGAACCCTACATCCCAAGTGGAGGGAACGCTGACATAGATACAATATTCGACGAGACAGGCAAGTCGGCAATAAAGTGCGCTGCGCGGGATTTCAAGTGCAAGAAAGACAAAACCCCCTACGCGGTTTTGCCTATGGCAAAGTTAAAGGAGTACACTTCTACAGCTGCTATGCCCCTCCTAGTGACAGCCTGCAACAATTTGAGGGGATGTTAGAGGCGCTGGTGGAACACGCAAGAGGCCGTGGCCTTGTCGTAATAGCGGGAGACTTCAATGCCTGGGCGTTAGAGTGGGGTAGCACAGCATCAAACCGTAGAGGTAGAGCACTAGTGGACGCGATGTACATGCTGGACCTGGTTTTGTTGAACGACGGACTCAGGCCGACTTTTGACAATGACAGAGGCTCATCATATATCGACGTTACCTTTGTTAGCAGATCTATAGCAGCGAATGCCAAATGGGAGGTCCTGGACGACGTCACGCTGAGTGACCATGCGCTAATTATCTTTAAGGTTCAATTAACGAGTGGGACGAATAGACTGCGGAGGAGGCAAATGGGTCGTGCTTGGGACACGAAAAGAATTGATACTGCAATGCTTAAATACATTATTAACGATATGGGGAATCCAGTAGGCCAAGCGGAAACTATGGTGGTGAATCTGAACTTGCTACTGGAAAAACATGTGATGCAACAATACCGCCAAGGAAAAACAGCCGCAAGAATAAGCCCCGGTATACTGGTGGTGTGACACACTGGGAAATATAAGGGCAGAACGCCACTCAGCGAGAAGAAGGGCGCAGCGGGCGAGAGGGCGTGACAACCATCCACAGCTGATCGAGCAGTACAAACTAGCCCGAGCTGCACTACAAAAAGAAATAGCAAAAGCTAAGGCAGGAGCGTTTAAGGAGCTACTCACAAGCATAGACGAGGACCCATGGGGAATGGCGTACAAGATAGTCTATAAAAGGATCAAAGCAACAGGAGGGAAAGGACAATTAGGGCCAGAAATTATGGCCAGAATTGTCGAGGAGTTATTCCCGAAGCAAACCACCCTCTGGCAACCAGCACAGATAATGACTGGTGAGCAGTTCCCGAGGATAACACCGGAGGAAGTAATCTCGGCCGCTAAGAGGATCAAGCCCTCCAAGGCCCCTGGACTGGACGGAATACCAGGAGGGGTGATTAAAGCCATAGCTGAGGCCAAGCCCGAGATCTTTTGCAATACATTTCAACAATGCATTGCTGAGGGAATGTTCCCTACACGCTGGAAGAACCAAAGACTAGTACTCATCCCGAAAGGGAAAGGAGCCTCGACCAATACTGCTGGCGGATATCGCCCTCTGTGCTTACTGGACCATAGTGGGGAAGCTTTTGAACGCATCCTGTACTGCCGCTTGGAAACGTACACAGAGGGGGCTTCCGGAGAGGGAGGAGTACCCTTGATGCACTGGAAGAGGTCCGTGAGATAGCCTCAAAGGCGTTAGCGGGAGAAAGATGGCTGGGAGGGGCCAAAAGTTCTGCGCTATAATTACTCTTGACGTTAAAAATGCCTTCAATACAGCAACATGGGCCAGCATACTCAGTGGCATGACTAAGATCGGTATCCCTGAGTATCTAAAGGCGGTGATCGATAGTTATTTTTGAGACCGGGTACTTTGGTACGATACGGAAGACGGTCCCAAAAGCTACGAAGTTACAGCAGGCGTTCCTCAAGGGTCGGTACTTGGCCCGATCCTGTGGAACATAATGGGATAATTAAAATAACAAAACCAAGAGACACAGAGCTACACTGCTTCGCAGACGACGTGGCAATCACTGCAGTTGCAAAAACGCTCCCTGAATTGCAAACAAGCTGTAATGACACCATAAGGGCAGCTACAGGATGGCTTAAAAGCGTAGGCCTCAAAATTGCAGCACAAAAGACGGAGGTGGTACTGCTAAGCAGTAGGAAAGCGGTTGAGAAGCTGCAGATAACAGTAGACGGGGTCCACTTGGAGTCGGCAAACTCATTAAAATACCTGGGAGTCCTAAACGACCATAGCAGGAAAGCGGCTATGGCAACCACGGTTCTGGCTAGGCTAATGCCGAATACGGGTGGTCCCAAGATACCGGCTGGTATCAGTAGCGAAGGCGACACTGTTATACGCAGCTCCAATCTGGAAGAGCGTAACGGAGAGAGCATCCTATCTCAAAGAGGCACGAGCAGTATACCGGACAATGGCCCTAAGACTCATCAGAGGGTTCAGGACCAATACCGAAGATGCGGCACTTGTACTCGCTTGCATTCCGCCCATCGATTTGGAGATCAAGGCTCTGGCGGCAATGCGCGAAGGGGTCAGTAGAACTAGCGCCAATGAACGACTGCTGGTGGACTGGCAGACCAGATGGCATGATTCACAAAAGGGACGCTGGACACAACATCTAATCCCGGACGTCGCAGCCTGGATTAGATGTAAGCATAAGGAACTGGACTACAACCTAGTACAGTTTCTTACGAACCACGGCTGCTTCCGTGGATATCTAGCGAGGTTCAAACACGTCGATACCCCCAATGCGTGTACTGCGAGGACGAGGTGGAGACTGCAGAATACGTACTCTGCAATTGCCACAGATTCTCAGACGAGCGAGAGGAACTGACTAGAATGACAGGCTCCCAAATGAGACCGAGGGAACTGATTAAGACTATGATGGCGGATACAGACTCCTGGAAGGCGGGCCAAGCCACTATTATTAAGATAATGAGACGAGTCCGTGTCGACGAGATGACAAACCGAGGAGGCAGACAATAAAAATGCGCCTGATGCCCGTGAGGTCGGCGGGAAAGAATACCACCCCAGCCCAGTCAGCTTGTCGTAAAAGGCGACTAAAGACAACCGAGGAACCCCAAACAACGTTGCAATAGAAGGAGTGCATAGGAGCATTTATCATGCTCACCGAAGTACTACCATTATTGACACGTCCCGGTGTGCCGACACAGAGGAGCAGGCGGAGGTTTTAGTGCGTAAGAATCGCACATACCCTTCTACTGGAGTAGAAGGGATCTTTCAGAAGATTTTCCTACCGTGGTGGATACCAAAAAAAAAAAACACACACACACACAGCCCTATATGCTGCTCCTATCTGGGCAGACGCCGTTCTCAAAAGCTCGTACATCGGCGGCTTGGCGTCAACCTTCCGGCTGAGCGCCATCAGAGTCATAAGCGGTTTCAGGACCGTTTCCGACGAGGCTGCACATGTCATTGCCGGCATACCCCTTCGAGGAAATGGTCAGGAGAGGGTAAGCGTTTTCCGGCAGCTCCAGACTGGCTCCTTACCCAACGCCGAGAAAAGAACCATTAAACAAAGAGCACATAGGGAATGCCTCGAAAAGTGGCAGACCCGGTGGAACGAGACGTCCAAAGGGCGGTGGACTCACCGGCTTATCCCTCTCATTAAGGAATGGACGACAAGGAGTCACGGCCAGTTGAACTTTCACTTGACCCAGGTCATCAGTGGCCACGGCTGCTTCAGGAGCTACTTGTTCCGGTTCGGACATGACACAGCCGAAGAGTGCCCCGCCTGTTTCCCGACTGCGGTGGAGGATGCCGAGCACGTAATTTTTCAGTGCGGTAGATACGCAACCCTAAGACAAGAGCTGGCAGATGCAATTGGTGAAAGATTAACTGTGTCGACGCTGGTTCCGCTGATGCTGGTATCGTCCACTAACTGGACACTGATCAGCCAATTTGTGGCAGCGGTCATGAACGAGCAAAGGAGGGCCGAGAAGGCAAGACAAAGACCGAGGGAGTAAGTGGCGCCGACGCCCTTGTGAAGCATTGCTTCGCGGCCGTCCCACAAGAGCCAGGCTCCGCTAACTCTGATTTTCTTCCTTTTCTCTAGGTATAATTTTCTTTAACTCCACTCTGTAAACTTTTTCTAATCTACTACTAATAATCCACTACTAATAAAAAAAAAAAAAAAACACACACACACACACACACACACACACACACACACACACACACACAGAGAGAGAGTTGAATTTTCCGCAAGCCGGTCGCGTTTTGGAGACGCTCCTTTCGATCGCTCGGGAAATCACCAAAATAAGTCGAAAAACCTAAAAAAAGTGACTGCGAGTTAGCTCGAGCAGTGTTCAACCCTTGTGTACTCACGGTCGGTCGGGGCACCTGCTGCTGGACGTCGTAGGCAGCCGCGTTACCAAGAGACGCATTGGCAGAGTTGACGGCTGCGAGGGAAATTGTTGTTGGTTCCAGTACAATTGGCCACAACTACTGGTAAACAATAGCAACTGCACTCCCTCGATCAGCTGACGACGAGGGCTGCACTACCATCAGCTGCTCAGCCAGACTGGGCGCTGTGGCGTTGCCAGTCGGCCAAACAGAAGCACAGCGCAAAGCTTAAAAAGCACAGCGCAAAGCTCAAAAGTGCAAAAATATCTGCATACTTTCAGGAGCTGCTAATTAATATACGCATTAAGCTCCGCTGAAAGAGTGCAGCTGCAGTGGCGCAGTGCATAGAGGCGCGGACTATTCAGCGATCCACGGTTCGAATCCACCAAGATCGGAAAAAGTCCAACACTTAATTTATTAAGTGGTCTGGCCGAAAAGAGTGGGTCGGCGATGCAGCGCACACCACCACCACCACCACCAGCAGCAGCTAACAGGCCCAAGTTCCCGTGTGGCAGCAGCATAGAAGAAAATGCATGCCATAACCAAACGGGCGACAACAGGAGCAGGAGCGAGGATCCAGCAAGCTCGTCGGCGGTCGCTGGGTCCGATCCCGACATGGTGGTCACACGCATCGTGCCTGTTGCTGGCCCAGCCAACGAGAAGCGGCGGTCAGTCAAAGACCTTCTGGAGCGGATGGGCGCAGAGCTGGACGGCCTCTCGGAGCAGTTCGCCTCTCAGAGGCACATTAACGAGAAAATGAGGAGCAAGCTCATGAGGCTGATGAAGCTGCAACGAGCGGCAGCGGAGCAACTATGCCACGAGCCAGCGGAAGATCCCGCCAACGCAGAAGTAGTACCAGCTCAGGAGGCAGCTCCAAGCGAAGTTAAGTTGGCGACAACCGGGAGTAAGGCAGCGGCCACACCCAAAAGACCGCGTGACATAGAGAGCGGGCCGAGGAAAACTCCTCCCCAAAGCGCAACAAAAATGTTCACAACCAGGTGCAAGGCGGCGAGTGGATAACCGTAGAGCCGAGGAGGAGCAACAGCAGCAACATCACCACCACCGGTGCTAAGAAGAAGGCCAACAAAATACGCCCGGACGCGCTGGTAGTGAGCGCGAAAGGCGAGATGAGCTACAGCGATGTGCTCTCTCTAGTCACGAGACGGCAGGACGGCAGACTCAAAGACGTATCAGACAGAGTAACAACTGCGCGCAGAACTGCCAAGGGCGATCTGCTGCTAGAACTTGGAGGAACAGGTCTGGACAACACAGACAAACTACGAGAGGAGATCGAGAAAGTGTTGGGAGACTGTGCAGAGGTGCGCACTCTGTCTCAACTCACGCAGCTGGTTGTCAGAGACCTGGACGAACTTGCAAGCAAAGAGGAGATTGTCAAAGCGATGGCGGAGCAAGTTGGCATGCCGGCAAATCTGTGCCAGGTAAAGAGCATAAGACCTGCTTACGCCAACACTCAGGCGGCGACGGTCCTGGTGCCTCCAATCTGGGCCAAAAATTGGACAGCTGGGCAAGCTGAAAATCGGCTGGACGCGATGCAGAGTAGCCGAGCAGGAGCCGAGGACTCGGTGTTTTAAATGCTTGGACTTTGGGCACATTGCGAGCAAGTGCCAAAGCGCGGTGGATAGAGCAAACAACTGCTTCAAATGTGGCGAGCAAAACCATAAAGCGGCGTCATGCAACAGACCAGCGAGATGCTTTCTTTGCGTAACCAAAGGCATCAGTGAGGTCAACCACGCAGCGGGTAGCAGACTCTGCCCTTCGGCAAATGGGCGAAGTATAAAACACACACTATGAAGATTATGCAGCTGAACCTGAACCATTGTGCAGCGGCTCAGGACCTCCTACTTGAGTCGGTCAGGGAGAATGAGGTGGATGTATGCGTTCTTAGTGAACCCTTCAGACCTGGTTTTGGAGCTGATTGGACGTGCGACCACACCGGCAAGGCGGCTATATGGGTTTGTGGCAGAAACCCACACCAGTTTGGCCACCAACAGGCTGACGGCGGCTTCGTCAGGGCGCTAGTGGGCAGTGTTTGGGTGTACAGCGTATACTTAGCCCCCAGCTTGCCAATTTCGGACTTTGCTAACACACTGGACAGATTAGCTGCGGACGTGAGAGACCACTCACCAGCACTCGTCGCAGGCGACTTCAACGCTTGGGCAGTCGATTGGGGAAGCATGGTCACCAACCAAAGAGGGCGATTGGTGGTCGAAGCCTTTGCTTCACTGGACCTAACTCTCCTCAATCAAGGCTCGAAATGGACATTTAGCAGGGCTGGTACCGGCTCAATTGTTGACTTAACATTTTGCAGCAGTTCGCTCGCTCATTTAGCGGAGTGGGGAGTCAGTGACTCCTATACAGGAGCGACCATATGGCCATTTTTGCAAAATTGGAGCTCGGAGCCACAGGTGCATCTCTGCCGCACCTCGTTGGAGGAATTTCTCAGCCAGCAAGCTAAACGTCGAGCGCTTTGCAAGCTCGCTGAGAGAGCTGGAGGTTTCAGGCAGCGCAGAGCAGATGGTCGAAACTGTCATGGAAAGGCTAGAGTCGGCTTGCGTAGGCTCCATGCCGAGTCGAGTAAACCCCTCGCTACGTCACACGCCAGTTTACTGGTGGAACGAGACCATTGCCGCTGCAAGACGTGTCTGCAACCACGCGAGGAGGCGCTACCAGAGAGCGCGGGGAAGACCCTCTTTCCTATATTGGCAAACACTCTTTAGAGAGAGTCGCAAAACTCTCAAAAATGCGATCAAGGAGAGTAAAAAACGGTGTTTCCTGGCCCTGTGTGACACACTGGATGACGACCCATGGGGCAAGGCATACCAGATCGTTATAAAGAGAATCGGGGCACGGAGATCGCCACCACCACCGGATGATCTGTTGCGTGGGATTGTCATGGATTTGTTTCCCAGCGTGGAGGAAGACAACGCATGGCTGCCAGATACAGCATCCAACGATGGTCTGCCGCTGAAGTTGGTCACCAGCGAGGAGGTGTTAAAATGCGTTAGAAGCATGAAACAAACCGGAGCTCCAGGTCCGGATGGCATACCCGCAAGGGCACTAATGCTCGCCTGCTCCCTCCATCCAGAAGCTTTTTCAGCAATGCTGAATAAGTGCCTGGAAGAAGCTGTAGTCCCGGATAGGTGGAAAACTCAAAAGCTGGTCCTAATTCCGAAGCCCGGGAAACCGCCTGGAAATTCATCCTCGTTTAGGCCTATCTGCCTCATCGACGTGGCGGGGAAACTGCTGGAGAAGGTGATCTGCACTCGCTTGGAGGAAGCTATATTGGTGAACGGAAACCTTTCCCCCAACCAATATGGATTCCGGAAGGCCAGGTCGACAGTAGATGCAATCGAGAAGGTAGTTGGCATTGCTTCCAATGCAATTGCTGGCACTCGCTGGAAAGGGGCCAGAAGAAGTACTGTCTGATGGTGACATTGGACATCAGAAATGCCTTCAACTCGGCCCGGTGGAACTGCATCTTACGGGCGCTAGACGCATTCAAAGTCCCACGGCAGCTGTTAAAGATTATCAGGAGTTACTTCTCGTCGAGAGTACTCAAATATGATACCAGCGATCGAACAGAAGAGTACATCGTGACTGGAGGCGTTCCTCAGGGGTCTGTGCTTGGCCCGCTATTGTGGAACGCGATGTACGACGGAATCCTTCGACTGGACCTGCCGACAGGAGCAAACCTAATTGGTTTCGCCGACGACATTGCGCTACTTGTGGTCGCTAAGGAGCTGGAGCTCGCCGAATCAAATTGCAACAGAGCTATCGATTGCATTGGGACTTGGCTGCTCTCCGTTGGACTGGAGTTGGTTCCCCACAAAACGGAAGCAGTGCTGATCAGTAGCAGGAAGAAAGTTGAAACAGCGGTAGTCAAGGTCGGAGCCGCCCATATTACCTCCAAGCGTACACTTAAGTACCTGGGAGTGACGATCGACTCGAGGCTGAGTTTTCGGGAACACCTGCAGGAGGTTGGCCGCAAGGCCGCTGTCACCAACAGGGCGTTATCTCGCCTGATGCCCAACACCAGGGGCCCCAAACAGTGTCGTCGAGCATTAATTTCGAGCGTGACAAGGTCCATAGCCCTCTATGCTGCTCCTATCTGGGCAGACGCCGTTATCAAAAGCTCGTACATCGGCGGTTTGGCGTCAACCTTCCGGCTAAGCGCCATCAGAGTCATAAGCGGTTTCAGGACCGTTTCCGACGAGGCTGCACATGTCATTGCCGGCATACCCCCTTTGAGGAAATGGTCAGGGAGAGTAAGTGTCTTCCGGCAACTCCAGACTGGCTCCTTACCCAACGCCGAGAAAAGATCCATTAAACAAAGGGCACAGAGGGAATGCCTCGAAAGGTGGCAGACCCGGTGGAACGAGGCGTCCAAAGGGCGGTGGACTCACCGGCTTATTCCTCTCATTAAGGAATGGACGACAAGGAGTCACGGCCAGTTGAACTTTCACTTGACCCAGGTCATCAGTGGCCACGGCTGCTTCAGGAGCTACTTGTTCCGGTTTGGACACGACACAGCCGAAGAGTGCCCCGCCTGTTTCCCGACTGCGGTGGAGGACGCCGAGCACGTAATTTTCCAGTGCGGTAGATACGCAACCCTCAGACAAGAGCTGGCAGATGCAATTGGTGAGAGGTTAACTGTGTCGACATTGGTTCCGTTGATGCTGGTATCGTCCACTAACTGGACACTGATCAGCCAATTTGTGGCTGCGGTCATGAACGAGCAAAGGAGGGCCGAGAAGGCAAAGCAAAGAACGAGGGAGTAAGTGGCGCCGACGCCCTTGTGAAGCATTGCTTCGCGGCCGTCCCACAAGAGCCAGGCTCCGCTAACTCTGTTTTCTTCTTCCTTTTCTCTAGATATAATTTCCTATAACTCCACCCTGTAAACCTTTTCTAACCTATACTACAAATAAAAAAAAAAACACACACACACACACACACACACACAAAGTGTGCAAGTGTGCGGACGCGTTTTTGTTACGCCGATAGTGCACCGAGTCGTTTAAGCAGTAAGCACAGCCTGCAAAAATAGGAAATAGTATCAAACGCTTCTCGGCAAGTAGAGTCACTCACTCTGCATCATACTTCTGCCGCTCGAGTCCAGGCGGCCGGAGTTTTGGTGTTTTATTTCGGCGGCCCAAGCGTCGCTCGTGGGTTCGGGTCGGAGAGGGGCAGAGATACACCATCTCTCGCTCAGTGAGTAAGTCACTCACTGTCCTTTTCTGGCGAATCTCTCTTTTTTGTTGCTTCCACTTTCACTGCACTTTGCATTTTGCAATCTCGTCACACTCTGTCAGCTGTCAGACGATCAGCTGGTGTCAGTGCTGGTCAGCGATTGCGGATTGCAACCGGTGGAGCCAAGTCAAACAGCTGAGTGGTGAGCATAGCAAAGAGACAAACCACAGCATATATGACCCATAGCAGTGACACGAACCAAAAGGAGTAAAGAAACGCGGCATACTTTCAGGAGCTACAGAAAGTGCTGCATAGCCGAAGGTTCTTACTTAATTTTAGCGCCTGCCATAGCAGAATCGTGAGCTAAAGGTCGTGGAACTGACCAATTACCAACCTCTGCCGTGTAACGGCGCTCAAAAAACAGAGGCCCTGGTGACCGAGTCGGGGCGGTATAACCTCCTCCGACAAAAGTCGTAGGAAATTCTCGGCCAACGTTGGACTGCTTGGTAGAGCGTTATTATATTATATTGAGTATAGCAGATTGGTTAGTGACCGATATTGCTCGTCATGAACAATATTGAGACGAGTGAGGCGGAAGCTGAGCTGCTGGCAAAGTTCCTCAAGCTTCCAAGAGTCGCAAGATCGCCCCAGAGCGGAGGGCCTGCATCTGCGCCCCAAAGGTGGATGAGCTTGTGTTTAGCTTTGATGCAGGCGAAGAAGTGGCAACGCCCAAAAGAGCCCGGGAGGATCGGAGTCCTGGTATCTCATCTGAAGCGGTGCCAAAAAGATTAAGATCCATAGAAGCCTTCAAGAGGCGGTAGAAGAGCTGGGCGAGTTGATCGATGGGCTGATTAAGACATTTACGTCCAGAGAAGTGCGACACGTCACACAAACAAACAAGAATACGTTCGCACGAATCAAAACCGTGCAAATTGAGATGGCAGCTAGTTTAAAGATGTCGGCTGTAGAGACAGTGGAGCAGGTGACCGCAAAGACACTGGATGAAGTCTTCAATAGCGTACGTAGCTCGTCGACGCAGACCTCGCCGAGTAATGCGGTGACCACGGTTGAAGACAAGCACAAAACTGATTCTTCCACGAAGCCCATATCCAAGCAGCGTCTTTATCCTACGGTTAAGAATAAAGCAGAGAAGGAAAGCGTGCGTCAGGATACTGAAGGGCGCAACACCACAAATAAGCCACCGAGAAGACGCAGAAGGCCGGACGCCATTATTATCCAACCCACGGATGGGATATCCTATAGTGAAGTGCTCAAATTGGTGACGCGTAGCAACGATAGCAAGTTACAGAGCGTCGGTGAGCAAGTAAGGCGGGTAAGAAAAACTGCCGGCGACGGACTGATTTTGGAAATGGGGATGAACTCCAAGCCTTCTATGCTAAAAATGAAGGAAGAATTAAGCGAAGCGCTCAGCTTGAAAGCCAAAGTGAGAGCTCTAACTCAGGAAACCATCCTAGAGATCAGAGATATAGACTGCCTGGTTTCTAAAGAAGACGTGCTGGTAGCCTGTGAAAAACTCAGCCAAGCGAATCTGGAGCTAAGTGCCATCAAAGCACTTAGGCCAGGTTTTGACGGTATGCAGCTGGCAATTGTTAGTGTGCCGAAGGAGGCTGCATCATCTATTCTACAGAATGGAAAAATCCGGATAGGCTGGACAAGCTGTAGAGTGAGAGAGAGGTCTGAGAGGCCAGAAAAAGAGGTGCTACAAATGCCTGGAGTTTGGACATATTGCTAAGTTTTGCAAGAGCACGATCGACCGCTCTGGGTGCTGCCTAAGATGCGGTGCAGCTGGCCATAAAGCGGCGCTTTGCAAAAATGCTGCTAAATGCTTCATCTGTGCAGAAGCGGGCAAAGAGGATACCAGACATCACGCAGGAAGCAGTCACTGCCCTCTCAAAGGGGTCAACGGGGTCACGCGGGGCCAAAATGACTCAAAGGCTCCTGCAGCTCAACTTAAACCACTGCTTGGCGGCCCAAGAGCTACTGAAGCAGACGGTTAGAGAGTTAAAGGTGGATGCTGCCTTGCTGAGTGAACCATATAAGAAAATTCAGAGTCCAAAGTACGTCGAAGACACGGAAGGAAAGGCGTCAATATGGGTATGTGGCCTGGAACAGCCCCAGCTTACTGATGTGCGCTCATCGCGTGGGTTCGTGCGGGCTAGATGGGGGAACCAGTGGCTATACAGCTGTTATCTGGCTCCCAGTCTCACCATCTCAGAATTCGCATCCGTCATGGAGGAGATAGCACTCGATGTAAGGGGAAAGCCACAGGTGATCATCGCTGGTGACTTCAATGCCTGGGCGGAGGAATGGGGTAGCAGCCGGACAAACGCCCGAGGACAAACAGTGTTGGAGGCCCTTGCCACATTAGACCTGGCCCTCATGAACCATGGCAACCAACACACTTTCACCAGAGCTGGCACTGGATCGGTCATAGATCTAGCATTCGTTAGCTATCCAATTGCTAGATCAGCGAAATGGGCCATTAGCAATGTCTACACAGCGAGTGATCATAGGGCGATCACGATAGATTTGGACCATACCGAGTCACCGCGAGCAAATGGATTACAGAGCGAAAAGGCTTACAAAGTTGACACCCTGGACCCGGAAGCTTTCGCTGGATCCTTTGCAGTTCCCAACTGGAGTGACAACGCAGAGGTAAGCGCCGAGCTGCTCATGCGTTCAATCACGGATGCCTGCGACGCTAGCATGGCGGTGCGAAGATCATGCAAAAGACACCACGTACCAGTATACTGGTGGATCCAGCAGATCGCAGACGTAAGAAGGCGATGTATAAGATCGCGAAGGATCCTGCAACGTTCACGAGGCAGAGCTGATTTTGAGGCAAGAAGGCTGGAGTACGCGCTTAATCGCAGGCTGCTGAAGAAGTCCATCTTGAGCAGCAAGAAGGAGAAATTCCTAGAACTTTGCGACGAAGCCGACCGAGACATCTGGGGAATGGCCTACAAAGTGGTGCTTAAAAAACTCAAGCCAAATACCTGTGCAGTGCCTAGAGAGGAGGGCGTCCTAAACGGCATAGTGGATGCTCTGTTCACGGGCTCATTCACTGTTCCATCAGTGGAAGATCACGTAGAGCACCGGCTCTATACGGAGGTCCCAGAGGTTACGGTAGAGGAAGTACTGCTGGCAGCGGCAAGAATCAAGGACTCCAAGTCACCTGGGCCGGACGCGATCCCAACTCGCGCGCTGAAGATGGCGATCAGGCTCCATCTGCAGTGCTTTACAGAAGTTTTTGGATAGTGTATGAGGCAAGGTGTCTTTCCCCCCCCAATGGAAACTGCAGAATCTGGTGCTGATCCCAAAGCCGAACAAGCCACTAGATTCGCCGTCGTCCTACCGACCGATTTGTCTGCTTGATACAACAGGCAAAATATTGGAGAGGCTGGTGAGCCATAGGCTAGAGGAGTCTGTCCGACAAGCAGGAGATCTGTCACCCATGCAATATGGTTTCAGAAAGCATCACTCAACCGTAGACGCTATCTCACAAGTAACGGACATAGCAAGGAGAGCCATTGCAGGCAGAAGATGGCGTGGTGGTGCAAAGGAGTACTGCATAGTCATGACTCTGGACGTCAAGAACGCCTTCAATTCTGCAAACTGGAGCTGCATTATAGGCGCCTTAAGGCGGTTCAACACCCCGAGCTACCTAATGGAAATAATTGAGGACTACTTCAGGAAACGCATTCTGAGATATAGAACGGATAACGGAACCAAATCGTTCAACATCACTGGAGGAGTACCGCAAGGATCAGTGTTGGGCCCGCTACTATGGAACATCATGTACGATGACATATTGCGGCTCGACGTTCCAGAGTCTGCAACCATTGTCGGCTTTGCAGACGATGTGGCCTTAGTGGTGACAGCGAAACAACTAGGCGACGCTGAGCTACTTTGTAGTGCAGCGGTTGCCACTGTCAAAGACTGGCTTGCGACAGTGGGGCTGCAATTGGCCGATCACAAGACTGAAGCGGTCCTGATAAGTAGCCGAAAGATCGTCGAAGTGGCTCACATTAACCTTGGTCGGACCTCAATAGTGTCGAGCCGAGCCATTAAATACTTAGGTGTCCTAATCGACACGCGGCTCAGCTTCCGCGAACACCTGGAGTATGCTGGTAAGAGAGCTGCTGTCGTAGGGCAGGCATTGAGTCGAATAATGCTAAATACGCGCGGCCCTAAGCAAGGTCGGAGACTACTGCTACAAAATGTGGTTAGAGCAACAATGCTCTATGGCGCTCCAGTATGGGTGCAAGCAATGGAGGTGAAGGCGTATAGGCGGAAGATGCAGTCGACCTATCGACTCTGCGCGTTGCGAGTCTGCAGTGGCTTCAGGACCATATCGGATGACGCCGCTTTAGTAATAGCTGGCATGATGCCGTTGGATACTCTGGCGATAGAGAGGTCTCACAGCTACAAGCACAAGAGGGCTAACCAGATGGAGGATGTTCACTACATGTCGACCAATTTTAAGACAGAGTGCCTAAGGAAATGGCAAGATAAGTGGGACACATCTAGTAAGGGCCGCTGGACCCATGCTATGATCCCAAACATAGGCAAATGGGTTAGCAGAAATTTCGGATTCGTCAACTATCATCTGACGCAGATCCTGAGTGGGCACGGCTGCTTCCGCAGCTACCTATGTACATTTGGACACGACAGCGACCCGATGTGCCTATATTGCTACCCCGAAGCTGAAGAAACGGCGGAACACATCCTAGTGTGCTGTCGGCGCTTTGCTAGTGAGAGACGAGAGCTCGAAGAAGCGATAGGATGTAGAGTCACGACGGACTCTATTGTGAACCGTATGCTGGAGAAGGAGGAATACTGGTCAGCGGTATGCAGCTATGCAGAAAAGTGACCACCGCACTACGAACTCTCGAAAGGGAACGTACCCGCAGGCGTAACGGAGGGGAGTGAGCTCCCGTCAAGGTCTCGTGAAGCAATACCTCACGGCAGTACCACGAGAATTTCCTTGACAGTTTTCTTTCTAACCTTTTTCTATATTCTAGTGCCTAATGTTATGTTATATTTATTATATTTAGTATTAGATCTAGTTCCTCCGAATAAAAAAAAAAACACACACACACACACACACATGAGCAATTTGAAGACATGCTCGACATGCTGGCGCGCCACGCTAGAGGGCGTAGCCCGATAGTGGTAGCCGGGGACTTCAATGCCTGGGCCACAGAATGGGGAGCAGAATATCGAATCGTCGTGGAAGAGCACTGATAAACACAATGAGCCTGCTCGTCCTCGTACTACTTAACGATGGAGTCAAACCAACCTTTGACAATGACAGAGGAACATCTTATATTGATGTCACTTTCGCTAGCAGGGCTTTAGCAGTAAATGCCACCTGGGAAGTTCTGGAGGACGAGACGCTGAGTGACCATGCGCTGATCCTCATCAACATTAAAATGACGAGTGCGACACATAGGCTTCGAAGGAATACACAAGGTCGAATGTGGGACACGAGGAAACTGGACAAAGAGATGCTATCTTATATAATAGAAGGCCTGGAGAATCCAGCTAACCAAGCAGAAAATATGGCCACAAACCTGACGAGACTGCTGGTATCGACGTGCGATGCTTCAATGCCGCGAAAAAGTCAAACAGGAGCAAGCCACCTGCTTACTGGTGGAGCGAGTCCTTGCGACTTTTGAGAGCGGAGTGCCTCGCAGCAAGAAGAAGAGCTCAGCGGGCGAGAGGACGTGACGAACACCTGCAATTAGTGAACCTCCACAGAACAGCTCGGGCGGCACTACAAAGGGCAATCGCGATAGCGAAGGCTGGAGCATTTAAGGATCTGCTCGACAGTATTGACGAGAACCCATGGGGCTCTGCATATAAAATTGTTTATAAAAGTTAAAAACTTCGGCGGGTAAGCTACAAATGGAGCCCGGTGCAATGGCCACCATCGTAGAGGAACTGTTCCCGAAAGAAGATTCCTTTTGGCAACCGGCTGAACCTACCCTGGCGTGCCTTTTCCTGCCATCACTCCAGAGGAAATAGTGCAAGCCACTAAAAGGATAAGGCCCAGCAAAGCTCCTGGTTTGGACGGAATACCAGGAATCGTCGTTAAAGCCGTAGCGGAGGCAAAGCCGGAATTATTCAGCAACACTTTCCAACAGTGCCTTGCTGAAGGGATATTCCCAAAATATGGAAAAACCAACGGCTTATTCTTATCCCCAAGGGTAAAGGTAACGCTAACACTGCCAGAGGTTACCGTCCCCTATGCCTACTAGACATAGTGGGAAAGCTCTTCGAACGGATTATATACTGCCGACTGGAGGCGATCACTGAGGGCCCCAGTGGACTATCGCATCAACAGTACGGGTTCCGAAAGGGAAAAGCACCCTTGATGCGTTGGCTGACGTCCGAAACATCGCACAAAATGCGCTGGACGGTGAAAGATGGCTAGGAGGAACGACGGAATACTGCGCGATAGCCACCCTTGATGTAAAAACGCCTTTAACTCGGCTAAGTGGACCAGCATCCTCAGCGCCATGGGAAACATGGGTATCCCTAAATATCTCAGGGATTTTGTTGGGAGCTATTTCCGAGAGCGGGTCCTTTGGTACGAAACTAGTGAAGCCCCAAAAAGTACCAAGTTACCTCTGGTGTCCCACAAGGATCTGTGATCGGTCCAATCCTGTGAAACATCATGTACAATGGTATCCTGAATGTAAGGAAACCAAGGAACGCTAATTTGCACTGCTTCGCGGACGATGTGGCGATTACAGCCGTAGCCAAAACATTGACTGTTCTACAAACCACCTGCAACGATGCAATCAGAGCTGCCACTGATTGGCTAGAGAGTGTCGGGTTAAACATTGCAGCCCAGAAAACAGAAATTGTGCTACTAAGCAGCAGAAAGGCAGTAGAGTCGCTATATATAACGGTAGGCGGAATATAGCTTGAATCAGCTAGGTCACTGAAATATTTGGGGTTATGATTGACCATAGACTCAACTTCAGGGACCATGTGCAATATGCTAGTAGGAAGGCCGCTATGTCAACCGCCGCCCTGAGTAGGTTGATGCCAAACGTAGGGGTCCGAGAATGCCAGCAAGGAAACTGCTGGCCTCGGTTGCGAAGGCAACTTTACTGTACGCAGCACCAATATGGAGCAGAGCTACGGTAAAACCGTCTTACCTCAAAGAGGCGCGGGCAACCTACAGAACCATGGCTCTAAGGCTTATAAGAGGCTTTAGGACCATCTCAGAGGACGCGGGGCTGGTTCTCGCAGGTATGCTACCAGTAGACCTGGAGGTAAACGCTCTAACGGAAATTCGCGAAGGTGTAAACCGGACGACGGCGTACGAGCGCCAATTGGAGGAGTGGCAGCGTAGATGGCAAGCATCAAGAAAGGGGCGTTGGACCTATGAACTACTACCAGACATCGCAACCTGGATCAAGTGTCAACATAAGGAGCTGGACTACCATCTTACCCAGTTCCTAACGGATCACGGCTGCTTTCGAGGGTATCTTCAACGATTCAACCATGTAGATACTCCCTACTGTTTCTACTGCATAAACGACGAGGAGACGGCCGAGCACGTGCTCCTACATTGCCCGAGATTTACTAACGAAAGAGAGCAAATCAGTAGACTTGTAGGGCCGACGATAAGCCCAAGGGGTCTTCTGGCTGCAATGATGGCAGACGAGGAGTCCTGGAAGACAGGACAGACCTTGATAGTCAACATTATGAAGCAGGTCCGAGCTGACGAGATAGCTAATAGACCTGCTAGTCGATAGCTGATCAACAACAACTTCCTTTATATTCGCAGCTTGCCGTAAGAGGCGAGCCACACTGACGATTGTGTGCACTGGAGCACACCATCCGGCTCACCGAAGTAATAACTTAATTGACAGTCCCGGTGAGCCTACAAAGGACAGAAGAGCATACGGAGGTTTTAGTGCGTAAGAATCGCACATACCCTCTACAGGAGGTAGAGGGCATCTTTTGAAGATTTTCCTGCCGGGGTGCAAAACCAAAAAAAACACACACACACACTCCTAGTCACTAAGCTTAGTTTTAGAATAAAACAAGTAAGAAAATTACAGTCGAGTGTGCTCGACTGTGAGATACCCGCTACCCATTTTTAATAAAGGCAAAATATTGCGGTATCATTTTCAAAATATACCGAAAATACTAAAAAATACTTAAAATATACCAAATGGTATGTTTGGTATATCGATATAGTACACCATTCAAAATATACCATAAACGGCACAATGTGCCAGATTGTCGGCCAAAGCAACTCAGACCCCTAGTAAGTAGGCGTTTTTGCCCATACAAAAGTATTTCTTTAACAACTTTAACAACTTAACAACAATTTTTATCTGATCGCAACCAAATTTTCAGGAATCATAACTACTACAGTAGTTATTGTATATACCAAAATTCGTAGCTCTAGCTCTAAAATTGGGCTTGTTAATTGATTTTTTGATTTGCGGGGCGGAAGTGGGCGTGGCAAAAATTTGAAACAAACTTGATCTGCGTGCAAACATAACAAATGGTGTCGAAAAAATTTATAGCTCTATCTCTTATAGTCTCTGAGATCTAGGTGTTCATACGGACAGACGGACAGACGGACATGGCTATATCGTCTCGGCTGTTGACGCTGATCAAGAATATATATACTTTATAGGGTCGGAGATGCCTCCTTCTACCTGTTACATACATTTCCTGTCGGCACAAAGTTATAATACCCTTCTACCCTATGGGTAGCGGGTATAAAAAACAGACAACAGAAGCGCACACATAACAACATTATGTTTTGGCAGCAGACAGACAAAAAAATCAAGGTTTCAATTAGATTTGAAATCATACAAATTACTGCTGACCAATTTAATTTTTATTAAATTTTCACTTGTAATATTGATATTAAAAAGGCAATATGCAAGTAAATAGTTTTTGCTTTTGTTTTAGTATGTTTCACATTTTAGTATGTATAATTAAACAAAATCAAAGGGCTGTAATTAGTTGTACAATGTAAAAACGCAATAAAAACATGTGAAATTTAAAGAAACATTTCAATTAAACGTTTAAGTCTTCGGGGTAAAAGTTGAAATAAATTTCAATAGTTTACATAAACACTTGGAATATATATTTTTTTTTTTCGTTTAATTTTTATTAACAATCTGTCTTAAGACAATAAGTAAATTTTATGACTAATATTTACATAACAGGAATAGCAGATTTCCAGTGAAACCTGCTATTAAATATAACTTCTTGTTTACTTAAATTTACCTTTCAGGGAGATCAAGAATGTGAAATCTTTTAAGTCTTCTAACAGTTGAGCTATTGTCTAAAAGACCTAGGGCTAAATTATTTACATGATTGTGAAGTCTATCTGTATATTTCTTACTATATTTCTTTATCTCTTCTTTTATAGTTGGAATATTTAGATCTCTGTGAATATTTGCATTGGTTACATAAAATGGAGCGTTAACAATTTGTCGCAATGTTTTTGATTGGTAGCGCTGAAGTATTTCAATATTTGAATTGCTAGTTGTTCCCCAGAGCTGAATAGCGTATGTCCAAACAGGCTTCAAAATGGCTTGTAGAGGAGAATTTTGTTTTCCAAAGTAACCGCGGATTTTCTACTTAGTAACCATGACATTTTCAGTGTTTTTTTGAAGTTGTTGACATTTCGCTTTTAAGTGCGGTTTCCATGTTAGTCTGCGGTCGAGGTGCATGCCAAGATACTTCACACAGGTATCTTCTGGAATTGCTGAGTCGTAAAGTGTTACATTAGGGCATCTTCCTGGTCTTAGTGCAAAAGTTATTTGGACAGATTTCAGGGAATTAATTTTAATTTTCCAGCGAAGAAACCAGGCTTCAATCAGACTGAGCTCACTTTGCAACAGTTGAGATGCTTCGTCTCGAGAAGACCTTGTTGCCAGAATGGCTGTATCGTCAGCATATGTTGCAATGGTGCAGTTGTTTGTTGCTGGCATATCTGCCGTGTATAAAGTGTAGAGGACTAGTCCTAGTACACTCCCTTGAGGAACGCCTGCGTTTATGAGAAATAGTGTTGATGTATCATTTCTCTGCTGAACGTAGAAGCATCTCTTCGACAAGTAGGATCTCAGTAATAGATAGTATGGGGCAGGTAGCCAATTCTTTATCTTGAAGAGCAGTCCATTGTGCCAAACACGATCAAACGCCTGTTGAACATCAAGAAACGTAGCAGTACAGTATTTTTGTTCTCAAGTGCATATACAATTTCATTAATGACCCTATGACATTGTTCAGTGGTGCCGTGGCCTCTTCTAAATCCGAATTGATATTCAGGAATGATGGCAAGTTCGTCCAAAATTGGCAACATCCTCTTAAGTAGTATTTTTCAAATACTTTCGAGAATATTGTCAACAGACTAATGGGACGGTAGGATGATAGTTCAGCTTCTGGCTTTTTGGCTTGAGGATCGTAATGATTTCTGCACATTTCCATTGACTTGGGAAATGGTCTAGCCTGAGAATAGCGTTAAATACTAGTCTATCTTATCCAGGCCTGGAGATTTTTATTGTTTAAGCATTTAATTTCTGACACGACTTCGTCAAAGTGAATTCTTTTAATAGGCAAGCTCATTTGACAAGGTGACCCAAGAAAGTTTTCTATTTCAGCTTCTGTCATAGGATTGTCAATGTCATTTGAAAATGTCTAAGGAAACTTTTCAATCAAAAGTATAAATTGAAATATTCGTAGAATAATAAACAAGATTTATATTAGTAGAAAATTGCACTTGTTCTTTTCGTAAACAAACTTCAAAACCCAAACTCGAAAACGTCATTTCGCAATAAGTACGCAACATATGCATATGCAATCAAGATGAGCGGCAACAAAGCGGGCGTGGTGCTAAATTGCCGCACATGCACCCGGGCATGTAAACAATACAAATCGCTGCAGGATGAGATCGAGATTGGGCCAGAGGGCAGCACTACGCTGGCAAAGATGCTCAACTATTGCTCCAGCTTGTCGTTTGAGCCGCAGGATGGCGCCGCAGCACATTTGCCACAGCACATTTGCATGCATTGTTTGCAATTGTTGGAGCAAGCGTTCGATTTCAAGCGCATGGTCATCGATTCCGACGAACTTTTGCGTTTTGGCCTCGAGGAGATGGACAACAACAATGCCAATAGCAGCTACAACAATAATAAAAGCAACAGTGCTGCCGCTGCCGCTGCCTCCGCCAATCAAGAGTATGTTGTGAACGAGCTGCTGGGCGGCAACGGCGCCAATGAGGCTGAAGCAGTGGCCTCAGCCAAAGGCAGCAACTCGGGTCCACATCATGTGACCGCTCTTGTGGAGGCATACAGCCAACAGCCGGAGCCGGGACAGAAATACTTGGTCGAGGAGGTCACCGAGATGGAGGTGGATGAGTTGGACTCAGAAACTGATGATGCCAGCGAATCTTTGGGAGACTTTCAACCTACTGACATTGAGTATGTGACCATTAAAAGTGTATACGATTCCCAGGTGGAGGAGGAAGAGATTGATGCCGAGGCCGAGGCCGAACCCGAGGAGGACGAAGAGGAACTACTGGAGGCCGAGGAGGACGATGACATTGAGGTAATGGATGAGGCGCCACAACTAGAAATGGTCAGCGAGCAAAAGCAGCTGCAGATGCTCGACGATCAGATGGTCATCACATCGAAGAGCAAATCGATGAAGTAATTGGCGAAGTTGATGCCGATGACATCCTGGACATTGAGCGCGAGGAGCACTTGGTAAGTAAGAACTACAGCCCGCTAATTGAAATTGCTAATAGATTGCCCTTTTAGTTGACTTGCGATAGCGAGGAGGCTGAAGAATACCTTGACGATTCCATGGATGAAACGTCCGGCAATGTCGTTGTCTCCGCCTCCCAGCAGCAGCAGGCAACAACTGGCAACGCTGGCGGTGAAGTACTGCCCCATGTGTGTATGTGTGCAACAAAGCGTTCCGCCAACAGTGTCGCCTCAATCAGCACCTGCGCTCGCACGACGACGAGAAGCTCTACATGTGCGAAGTGTGCGGCAAGATGCTGAAACATCTGCGCAACTACAAGGAGCACATAATGAAGCACACGAATGTGCAGCAACATCAGTGTAACATCTGTGAACGCTTCTATCATACCACCTCTAGCCTGGCGGCACACATGCGCACCCATACCGAGGACAAGCCGTACAACTTGTCCGTCAAAAATAAAAAGGGAAGAGAGCTTAAAGAGCAGAGAGCGAAACACTTTTAGTGTGACCAGTTCACGGTTGTTCAAGAATCTTTTGTAATGAAAAATACCAAATTGGTATATTTCAATACACCTCCTCAAAAGATACTTTCAACAATAAAAAAATTAGTATTACAATAATATTCTTATTCGGACAGTTGTATATTCTGGGAACAATAATAATGATTCATATTCATCTAGAAATAGTTTTAAACAAATTAAAACAAACTAGTTCTAGGATTAAGGGAAACCCAGTAAAACCTTAATCAAATCATTTTTAATCAAAAAAATTAAACTTCATTTAACATATTATATGTTTTTGAATCACTAATTATCAAACAAAAAAAATTATATTATTATAAATAGTTTTAATTTGTGAGACCCATTGCGCTCCTTAGGGTCAAAAATCTTGCAGCGGGCAACGGCTTCGTGAGGACATCAGCCACCTGGTGTTCTGTGGGAATATATTAAATAAAATATAAAAAAATTTTAATTAAATGTGAATAAAATTTGGTGACAACAAAAGAAGCATACAAATATAATTGCGGAAATGTAGCATCAAACTGGATGCAAAAGAGTATATACATATGTTATCGCAACATCTCATCACTAATATATTAAATCAGTATATATTATATATCGAATATCGGTTGATGTTTGGCCTTACATGGTCTCACTTTTTCTTAATCTGAGCTGAGCAGCTAATTGAGCTCTGTTTTTACGCATTCAATATGCAGCTCCACTTTTGCCCTTGTTTACATTAGTGAACGTGTGAATGGCAAAAGTCATGAATTAATCGCAGCGGCGTTGTAGCTTAAGAGATTTAATCATCTCTTACACCACAGCGAATAAATCGCAGCGGCAGCGGCGGGAATATATAATTATTTTGCGTCTTATGATCGTATGTATGCATGCAGAGGTCTGCATGAATACAGTCAAAACACCATTTGGTTCTCTCACTCAAAGTTCTGACTGACTGAGTGAGACATTGTGTAAAACGGATTTGGCAAATGTGGTGAAGGCATGAGTAGAAAATTTACCGTTTCCGAACGGCAAAGCAATGCAAGAATGAGTTTCGTCACCGAGTACTCGGTTAGTTGTGCGCCGCATTGGCGATGCCAAATTTTTGCGTGTTTGTTTTATACCCGCTACCCATAGGATAGAAGGGTATTTTAATTTTGTGCCGACAGGAAATGTATGTAACAGGTAGAGGAGGCATCTCCGACCCTATGAAGTATATATATTTTTGATCTGCGTCAACAGTCGAGACGATCTAGTCATGTCCGTCTGTCCGTTTGGTTGTCTGTCCGTTCCATTGGGTATATTTTTAGTATTTTTTAGTATTTTCGGTATATTTTGAAAATAATACGGCAATATTTTGCTTTTATTCAAAATGGGTAGCGGGTATCTCACAGTCGAGCACACTCGACTGTAGCTTTCTAACTTGTTTATGTTATTGGCATGATCAGCTTCAAAGAATGCAATATTTCGTTCTCCAATTACAAAATTGTATGGCATAATTCCAGATTTGTTTACACAAATTTAAAACGTAAATAGTAAATTTTACTTATTCGTCTGTTGCAATTCTCAAGTGGTTCTAGTATGTTGTTGATAAGGACTCATCCGTCAGCCGGCAGAGGGCTGGAGGAAATTTTTATTGTTTCTTCTGACATTTGCTACTAATATAAATCTTGTTAATGATTCTAAGAATATTTCAATTTATTAATAATTTTTAATTGAAAAGTTTCCTTATAATTTTACATATTTCTGTTGCTGCGACGGCGACAATTGCGATTGGGCCTGTGCTGAGTATGGGTGCGCATGTGTGCCGCCAGGTTGCGCCGATGTTTCACCATCTCGCCGCACACTTCGCACAATTGCGATTGGGACTGTGCTGAGCTATTATGGACACGCATATGGTTAGTGAGGCCTTTCTTGGTTGCGAATGCCTTGATGCATTCGTCGCACTTGAAGGGCTCAATTACTTCATCGATTTGCTCTTCGCCCGATATGACCATCTGATCGTCGAGCATCTGCAGCTCGTCCCCTCGGCCTCCAGTAGTTCCTCGTCCTCCTCGGGTTCGGCCTCGGCCTCAATCTCTTCCTCCTCCACCTGCTTCAGCCTCATTGGCGCCGTTGCCGCCCAGCAGCTCGTTCACAACATACTCTTGATTGGCGGAGGCAGCGGTAGCGGCAGCACTGTTGCTGTTATTATTGTTGTGGCTGCTATTGGCATTGTTGTTGCCAATATCCTCGAGGCCCAAACGCAAAAGTTTGTCGTAACCGATGACCGTGCGCTTTAAATTAAACGCTTGCTTCAACAATGGCAAACATTTCATGCAAATTTGCTGTGGCAAACGTGCTGCGTCGCCATCTTGCGGCTCAAACGACAAGCCGCAGCAATAGGTGAGCATCTTTGCCAGCGTTATGCTGCTCTCTCGCCCAATCTCGATCTCACATTGCAGCGATTTGTATTTTGTACATGCCCGGGTGCATGTGCGGCAATTTAGCACCACGACGGCTTTGTTGCCGCTCATCTTGAAAAGAACAAGTGAATTAATTAAATAAGGCGAGTGGTTGTTTTGTTTTAAATTAATTCTTGTTATATTTCTTTACCTGTACAACTTGTCCGTCAAAAATACAAAAGGGAAGAGAGCTTAAAGATCAGAGAGCGAAACACTTTTAGTGTGACCAGTTCACGGTTGTTCAAGAATCTTTTGTAATGAGAAATACCAAATTGGTATATTTCAATACACCTCCTCAAAAGATACTTTGAACAATAAAAAAATTAGTATTACAATAATATTCTTATTCGGACAGTTGTATATTCTGGGAACAATAATAATGATTCATATTCATCTAGAAATAGTTTTAAACAAATTAAAACAAACTAGTTCTAAGATTAAGGGAAACCCAGTAAAACCTTAATCAAATCATTGGTTAATCAAAAAAATTAAACTTCATTTAACATATTATATGTTTTCAAAGCGCAATGGAACATAGCCCAGCGGTTGATAGTCTTCGCCGCTTATCTGCAACGGATTCACACGCAACACATTTCCTTCGCTGGTCTAGAGATCGAGGAAAAAAGAAAAAGAAAGATTTGGTTAAAAATTCGCAATTGAATTGAACAGTTTCCGAATGTTGCTTAAGATTGTTGTTCATTTATTTGATGAACTAATCAGATTGAAGAATTCAACTTGGCAGATTAGAGCTGAAAACTTGACAGATTGGAGCTGTCAATTTGATAGATAGGAAAAGCTGTCAAGTCACCCAAGCAGCATAGTTTCATTTATGATAGAAGTCGACTGAATTCTACGAATTGTAAACTGAAAGGTAAACTCAATTTCTAAAGTTCCTAGACTGGCAATTATAATAATTCTAAAAATTATTTAAAGATGGCTCATCCTAACGGGGTATTTACATACACGTCGTCCGTCCCTATCTTGGCTGTGCCAGTGCCGCGGGCCACAGCCCCAACGCCAACGGATGTTCAAGGTGGGGAAGAGGAGGGACGACGGGCGGCGGCGAGAACGAAAATTATGATGAGCGCAGAAATTACTTTCGCATGAAGAAGGCAGAATCAGAATTGAAAGAGCAAGAGCTGGCCATAGAGGCCAAGAGGCTTGAGGTTTCGAAGACAAGTCTAGCTATCGAAAATATGCGTGAGGAGCATAGACTCAAAGTCAAGGAGCTACAATTAAAGATAAGGATACTAGAGGAGCAGGAGGATTTGCGCATCACATAAAATGTAATTTTGCATATTAATATTTTATTTCTACAAGTATTGTTAATATTCTATTCTATTTTAGTATTTTCAACAACAATTCGAGCTAAATACCGATACTATGTGCTGAATGCTAAATGCACAGATTAAAATACCAAACCAAAAGCTTAAATGTAGGTTACTTTAGATATTCACTACCTCAATAAAGATAAACCCAAAGTCTAGGTATCCTAGACTTATGCCACATCATTAAGGGATTTGTCACTCACAAGGCGCTGGGACGCGGCGAACCAACGCCCGGACACTCGAGCACCACCGTCTCGCCGGGACGAGCGGCAAGCTGTGTGGCCGGCTGTTGGAGCAGGAAATACGGCGGTGTACGATCCGTGTAATCGACACGCAAATCAATCACCTGCGGCAGACGCAACTCCTCGCCCGTAATCACATTTGTGGCCGCGCACGTATAATTGCCCGCATCCTTGGCGCTCACAGAGTTGAGCACCAAAGCGCCAACAGCGCCTGAGAGCAGCTCGGACTGCGGCAACTTCTCGCCGTTGCGATAGAAACTCCAAATGGGCGGCGGCTGTGAGCTGACCGAGCCGCAACGCAACAGCACACAGTTCTTGGGCGCCACACTCCATCGCACCGCATGCCGACTGTATCCATTCCCATTCCCGTTCGCATTGTCCACGGCAATGGAGACGAGCGTCAGGCGACCAGGAGTCGAGGCAATTGCACCCGGACCATACCAGGCCACACACTGATAGTCGCCCACGGTCTGCGCACTCACATAGATGCGCAGCTTCCAGGTGCGCTCCTCGTTGTTGCTCGTCACATTGTAACCGGCGGCGGTGCGCAGATAGCGATAAGCTTCCGTTGTGCTATAGCGGAAGCGCCACTCGAGTCGATCCGGCTTCAGGTTCATTTCGCACTCGAACACAACCTCGTCACCCTTGGGCGCCACGGCCGATTCGGGACCGCGTTCAATGTACACGCCGAGCAGATTGCTGGAGCTTGAACTTGAACTGGAGCTAAAGAACTACATTTCCACAATTATATTTGTATGCTCCTTTTGTTGTCACCAAATTTTATTCACATTTAATTAAAATTTTTTTATATTTTATTTAATATATTCCCACAGAACACCAGGTGGCTGATGTCCTCACGAAGCCGTTGCCCGCTGCAAGATTTTTGACCCTAAGAAGCGCAATGGGTCTCACAAATTAAAACTATTTATAATAATATATTTTTTTTGTTTGATAATTAGTGACTCAAAAACATATAATATGTTAAATGAAGTTTAATTTTTTTGATTAACCAATGATTTGATTAAGGTTTTACTGGGTTTCCCTTAATCCTAGAACTAGTTTGTTTTAATTTGTTTAAAACTATTTCTAGATGAATATGAATCATTATTATTCTTCTCAGAATATACAACTATACTAATTTTTTATTGTTCAAAGTATCTTTTGAGGAGGTGTATTGAAATACCAATTTGGTATTTCTCATTACAAAAGATTCTTGAACAACCGTGAACTGGTCACACTAAAAGTGTTTCGCTCTCTGATCTTTAAGCTCTCTTCCCTTTTGTATTTTTGACGGACAAGTTGTACAGGTAAAGAAATATAACAAGAATTAATTTAAAACAAAACAACCACACGCCTTATTTAATTGATTCACTTGTTCTTTTCAAGATGAGCGGCAACAAAGCGGTCGTGGTGCTAAATTGCCGCACATGCACCCGGGCATGTACAAAATACAAATCGCTGCAATGTGAGATCGAGATTGGGCGAGAGAGCAACATAACGCTGGCAAAGATGCTCACCTATTGCTGCGGCTTGTCGTTTGAGACGCAAGATGGCGCCGCAGCACGTTTGCCACAGCAAATTTGCATGAAATGTTTGCCATTGTTGAAGCAAGCGTTTAATTTAAAGCGCACGGTCATCGGTTACGACAAACTTTTGCGTTTGGGCCTCGAGGATATTGGCAACAACAATGCCAATAGCAGCCACAACAATAATAACAGCAACAGTGCTGCCGCTACCGCTGCCTCCGCCAATCAAGAGTATGTTGTGAACGAGCTGCTGGGCGGCAACGGCGCCAATGAGGCTGAAGCAGGTGGAGGAGGAAGAGATTGAGGCCGAGGCCGAACCCGAGGAGGACGAGGAACTACTGGAGGCCGAGGGGACGAGCTGCAGATGCTCGACGATCAGATGGTCATATCGGGCGAAGAGCAAATCGATGAAGTAATTGAGCCCTTCAAGTGCGACGAATGCATCAAGGCATTCGCAACCAAGAAAGGCCTCACTAACCATATGCGTGTCCATAATAGCTCAGCACAGTCCCAATCGCAATTGTGCGAAGTGTGCGGCGAGATGGTGAAACATCGGCGAAACAAACTTGATCTGCGTGCAAACATAACAAATGCTGTCGAAAAAAATTATAGCTCTCTTATAGTCTCTGAGATCTAGGTGTTCATACGGACAGACGGACAGACGGACATGGCTAGATCGTCTCTGCTGTTGACGCTGATCAAGAATATATATACTTTATAGGGTCGGAGATGCCTCCTTCTACCTGTTACATACATTTCCTGCCGGCACAAAGTTATAATACCCTTCTACCCTATGGGTATCGGGTATAAAAAAAAAAAAAAATTTTGTACCCCGAGCGGGCTCGAACCCGAGTCCCCGACTACCGCAACAGTAATATGCTTGCACTCTACCAATAGAGCTATCGCAGTGACTCTTTCATACAGATACAAATATAGAGGCGACCATGTATATACGTATACGCATACATACAACACATACATAGAAAGCGTTTTTGCCCATACAAAACTATTTCTTTAATAACTTCTACAATTTGTATCTGATCGCAACCAAATTTTCAGCAATCATAAATGCTATAGTTATTATTGTATATACTAAAATTCCCAACTCTAGCGTTACAATTACGCTTGTTAATCGATTTTTGATTTGCGTGGCGAAAGTGGGCGTGGCAAAAATTTGAGACAAACTTGATCTGCGTGCAAACATAACAAATGCTGTCGAAAAAAATTATAGCTCTCTCTCTTATAGTCTCTGAGATCTAGGTGTTCATACGGACAGACGGACAGACGGACATGGCTAGATCGTCTCGGCTGTTGACGCTGATCAAGAATATATATACTTTATAGGGTCGGAGATGCCTCCTTCTACCTGTTACATACATTTCCTGCCGGCACAAAGTTATAATACCCTTCTACCCTATGGGTATCGGGTATAAAAAAAAATTTTGTACCCCGAGCGGGCTCGAACCCGAGTCCCCGACTACCGCAACAGTAATATGCTTGCACTCTACCAATAGAGCTATCGCAGTGACTCTTTCATACAGATACAAATATGGAGGCGACATGTATATACGTATACGCATACATACAACACATACATAGAAAGCGTTTTTGCCCATACAAAACTATTTCTTTAATAACTTCTACAATTTGTATCTGATCGCAACCAAATTTTCAGCAATCATAAATGCTATAGTTATTATTGTATATACCAAAATTCGCAACTCTAGCGTTACAATTACGCTTGTTATTCGATTTTTGATTTGCGGAGGCGGAAGTGGGCGTGGCAAAAATTTGAAACAAACTTGATCTGCGCGCAAACATAACAAATGGTGTCGAAAAAAATTATAGCTCTCTCTTTATAGTCTCTGAGATCTAGGTGTTCATACGGACAGACGGACAGACGGACATGGCTAGATCGTCTCGGCTGTTGACGCTGATCAAGAATATATATACTTTATAGGGTCGGAGATGCCTCCTTCTACCTGTTACATACATTTCCTGCCGGCACAAAGTTATAATACCCTTCTACCCTATGGGTATCGGGTATAAAAAAAAAATTTTGTACCCCGAGCGGGCTCGAACCCGAGTCCCCGACTACCGCAACAGTAATATGCTTGCACTCTACCAATAGAGCTATCGCAGTGACTCTTTCATACAGATACAAATATAGAGGCGACCATGTATATACGTATACGCATACATACAACACATACATAGAAAGCGTTTTTGCCCATACAAAACTATTTCTTTAATAACTTCTACAATTTGTATCTGATCGCAACCAAATTTTCAGCAATCATAAATGCTATAGTTATTATTGTATATACCAAAATTCGCAACTCTAGCGTTACAATTACGCTTGTTATTCGATTTTTGATTTGCGGAGGCGGAAGTGGGCGTGGCAAAAATTTGAAACAAACTTGATCTGCGCGCAAACATAACAAATGGTGTCGAAAAAAATTATAGCTCTCTCTCTTATAGTCTCTGAGATCTAGGTGTTCATACGGACAGACGGACAGACGGACATGGCTAGATCGTCTCGGCTGTTGACGCTGATCAAGAATATATATACTTTATAGGGTCGGAGATGCCTCCTTCTACCTGTTACATACATTTCCTGCCGGCACAAAGTTATAATACCCTTCTACCCTATGGGTATCGGGTATAAAAAAAATTTTGTACCCCGAGCGGGCTCGAACCCGAGTCCCCGACTACCGCAACAGTAATATGCTTGCACTCTACCAATAGAGCTATCGCAGTGACTCTTTCATACAGATACAAATATAGAGGCGACCATGTATATACGTATACGCATACATACAACACATACATAGAAAGCGTTTTTGCCCATACAAAACTATTTCTTTAATAACTTCTACAATTTGTATCTGATCGCAACCAAATTTTCAGCAATCATAAATGCTATAGTTATTATTGTATATACCAAAATTCGCAACTCTAGCGTTACAATTACGCTTGTTATTCGATTTTTGATTTGCGGAGGCGGAAGTGGGCGTGGCAAAAATTTGAAACAAACTTGATCTGCGTGCAAACATAACAAATGCTGTCGAAAAAATTATAGCTCTCTCTTATAGTCTCTGAGATCTAGGTGTTCATACGGACAGACGGACAGACGGACATGGCTAGATCGTCTCGGCTGTTGACGCTGATCAAGAATATATATACTTTATAGGGTCGGAGATGCCTCCTTCTACCTGTTACATACATTTCCTGCCGGCACAAAGTTATAATACCCTTCTACCCTATGGGTATCGGGTATAAAAAAAAAATTTTGTACCCCGAGCGGGCTCGAACCCGAGTCCCCGACTACCGCAACAGTAATATGCTTGCACTCTACCAATAGAGCTATCGCAGTGACTCTTTCATACAGATACAAATATAGAGGCGACCATGTATATACGTATACGCATACATACAACACATACATAGAAAGCGTTTTTGCCCATACAAAACTATTTCTTTAATAACTTCTACAATTTGTATCTGATCGCAACCAAATTTTCAGCAATCATAAATGCTATAGTTATTATTGTATATACCAAAATTCGCAACTCTAGCGTTACAATTACGCTTGTTATTCGATTTTTGATTTGCGGAGGCGGAAGTGGGCGTGGCAAAAATTTGAAACAAACTTGATCTGCGCGCAAACATAACAAATGGTGTCGAAAAAAATTATAGCTCTCTCTCTTATAGTCTCTGAGATCTAGGTGTTCATACGGACAGACGGACAGACGGAGATGGCTAGATCGTCTCGGCTGTTGACGCTGATCAAGAATATATATACTTTATAGGGTCGGAGATGCCTCCTTCTACCTGTTACATACATTTCCTGCCGGCACAAAGTTATAATACCCTTCTACCCTATGGGTAGCGGGTATAAAAAAAAATTTTGTACCCCGAGCGGGCTCGAACCCGAGTCCCCGACTACCGCAACAGTAATATGCTTGCACTCTACCAATAGAGCTATCGCAGTGCCTCTTGATATACAGATACAAATATAGAGGCGAGCATGTATATACGTATACGCATACATACAACACATACATAGAAAGCGTTTTTGCCCATACAAAACTATTTCTTTAATAACTTCTACAATTTGTATCTGATCGCAACCAAATTTTCAGCAATCATAAATGCTATAGTTATTATTGTATATACCAAAATTCGCAACTCTAGCGTTACAATTACGCTTGTTATTCGATTTTTGATTTGCGGGGCGGAAGTGGGCGTGGCAAAAATTTGAAACAAACTTGATCTGCGTGCAAACATAACAAATGCTGTCGAAAAAAATTATAGCTCTCTCTTATAGTCTCTGAGATCTAGGTGTTCATACGGACAGACGGACAGACGGACATGGCTAGATCGTCTCGGCTGTTGACGCTGATCAAGAATATATATACTTTATAGGGTCGGAGATGCCTCCTTCTACCTGTTACATACATTTCCTGCCGGCACAAAGTTATAATACCCTTCTACCCTATGGGTATACGGTATAAAAAAAAAATTTTGTACCCCGAGCGGGCTCGAACCCGAGTCCCCGACTACCGCAAAGTAATATGCTTGCACTCTACCAATAAAGCTATCGCAGTGCCTCTTGCATACAGATACAAATATAGAGGCGAGCATGTATATACGTATACGCATACATACAACACATACATAGCGTTTTTGCCCTACTTAACTATTTCTTTAATAATTCTAACAATTTGTATCTGATCGCAAATTTTCAGCAATCATAAATGCTATAGTTATTATTGTATATACCAAAATTCGCAACTCTAGCGTTACAATTACGCTTGTTATTCTATTTTTTAGAAAATTTGAAACAAACTTGATACGCGTGCAAACAAATGGTGTCGAAAAAAATTATAGCTCTATAGCTCGTCGACAGACGGACAGACGGACATGGCTAGATCGTCTCGGCTGTTGACGCTGATCAAGAATATATATACTTTATAGGGTCGGAGATGCCTCCTTCTACCTGTTACATACATTTCCTGCCGGCACAAAGTTATAATACCCTTCTACCCTATGGGTAGCGGGTATAATAAAAATTTTGTACCCCGAGCGGGCTCGAACCCGAGTCCCCGACTACCGCAACAGTAATATGCTTGCACTCTACCAATAAAGCTATCGCAGTGCCTCTTGCATACAGATACAAATATAGAGGCGAGCATGTATATACGTATACGCATACATACAACACATACATAGAAAGCGTTTTTACCCATACAAAACTATTTCTTTAATAACTTCTACAATTTGTATCTGATCGCAACCAAATTTTCAGCAATCATAAATGCTATAGTTATTATTGTATATACCAAAATTCGCAACTCTAGCGTTACACTCATTACGCTTGTTATTCGATTTTTTGATTTGCGGGGCGGAAGTGGGCGTGGCAAAAATTTGAAACAAACTTGATCTGCGTGCAAACATAACAAATGCTGTCGAAAAAAAATTATAGCTCTCTCTCTTATCGCTCTATAGTCTCTGAGATCTAGGTGTTCATACGGACAGACGGACAGACGGACATGGCTAGATCGTCTCGGCTGTTGACGCTGATCAAGAATATATATACTTTATAGGGTCGGAGATGCCTCCTTCTACCTGTTACATACATTTCCTGCCGGCACAAAGTTATAATACCCTTCTACCCTATGGGTAGCGGGTATAAAAAAAATTTTGTACCCCGAGCGGGCTCGAACCCGAGTCCCCGACTACCGCAACAGTAATATGCTTTTGCACTCTACCAATAGAGCTATCGCAGTGCCTCTTAGCAAAACATACAGATACAAATATAGAGGCGAGCATGTATATACGTATACGCATACATACAACACATACATAGAAAGCGTTTTTGCCCATACAAAACTATTTCTTTAATAACTTCTACAATTTGTATCTGATCGCAACCAAATTTTCAGCAATCATAAATGCTATAGTTATTATTGTATATACCAAAATTCGCAACTCTAGCGTTACAATTACGCTTGTTATTCGATTTTTGATTTGCGGGGCGGAAGTGGGCGTGGCAAAAATTTGAAACAAACTTGATCTGCGTGCAAACATAACAAATGCTGTCGAAAAAATTATAGCTCTCTCTTATAGTCTCTGAGATCTAGGTGTTCATACGGACAGACGGACAGACGGACATGGCTAGATCGTCTCGGCTGTTGACGCTGATCAAGAATATATATACTTTATAGGGTCGGAGATGCCTCCTTCTACCTGTTACATACATTTCCTGCCGGCACAAAGTTATAATACCCTTCTACCCTATGGGTAGCGGGTATAAAAAAAAATTTTGTACCCCGAGCGGGCTCGAACCCGAGTCCCCGACTACCGCAACAGTAATATGCTTGCACTCTACCAATAGAGCTATCGCAGTGACTCTTTCATACAGATACAAATATAGAGGCGAGCATGTATATACGTATACGCATACATACAACACATACATAGAAAGCGTTTTTGCCCATACAAAACTATTTCTTTAATAACTTCTACAATTTGTATCTGATCGCAACCAAATTTTCAGCAATCATAAATGCTATAGTTATTATTGTATATACCAAAATTCGCAACTCTAGCGTTACAATTACGCTTGTTATTCGATTTTTTTGATTTGCGGGGGCGGAAGTGGGCGTGGCAAAAATTTGAAACAAACTTGATCTGCGTGCAAACATAACAAATGCTGTCGAAAAAAATTATAGCTCTCTCTCTTATAGTCTCTGAGATCTAGGTGTTCATACGGACAGACGGACAGACGGACATGGCTAGATCGTCTCGGCTGTTGACGCTGATCAAGAATATATATACTTTATAGGGTCGGAGATGCCTCCTTCTACCTGTTACATACATTTCCTGCCGGCAAAAAGTTATAATACCCTTCTACCCTATGGGTAGCGGGTATAAAAATTTTGTACCCCGAGCGGGCTCGAACCCGAGTCCCCGACTACCGCAACAGTAATATGCTTGCACTCTACCAATAGAGCTATCGCAGTGCTCTTTCATACAGATACAAATATAGAGGCGAGCATGTATATACGTATACGCATACATACAACACATACATAGAAAGCGTTTTTAATACGCCCATACAAAACTATTTCTTTAATAACTTCTACAATTTTTATCTGATCGCAACCAAATTCAGCAATCATAAATTCTCCTATAGTTATTAATGTATATACCAAAATTCGCAACTCTAAAAAAAAATTATGCTTGTAGTTATTAATATGCTTGCACTCTACCAATAAAGCTATCGCAGTGCCTCTTGCATACAGATACAAATATAGACCGAGCATGTATATACGTATACGCATACATACAACACATGGCATAGAAAGCGTTTTTGCCCATACAAAACTATTTCTTTAATAACTTCTACAATTTGTATCTGATCGCAACCAAATTTTCAGCAATCATAAATGCTATAGTTATTATTGTATATACCAAAATTCGCAACTCTAGCGTTACAATTACGCTTGTTAATCGATTTTGATTTGCGGAGGCGGAAGTGGGCGTGGCAAAAATTTGAAACAAACTTGATCTGCGTGCAAACATAACAAATGCTGTCGAAAAAATTATAGCTCTCTCTCTTATAGTCTCTGAGATCTAGGTGTTCATACGGACAGACGGACAGACGGACATGGCTAGATCGTCTCGGCTGTTGACGCTGATCAAGAATATATATACTTTATAGGGTCGGAGATGCCTCCTTCTACCTGTTACATACATTTCCTGCCGGCACAAAGTTATAATACCCTTCTACCCTATGGGTAGCGGGTATAAAAAAAGCGGGCTCGAACCTTTGTACCCAACAGAGCGGGCTCAGAACCCGAGTCGAAGTGCCTCTTTCATACTACCGCAACAGTAATATGCTTACAGCACTCTACCACATAGAGCTATCGCAGTGCCCAAATCTTTCATACATAGTTTTTTCTACAAATATAGAGGCGAGCATGTATATACGTATACGCATACATACAACACATACATAGAAAGCGTTTTTGCCCATACAAAACTATTTCTTTAATAACTTCTACAATTTGTATCTGATCGCAACCAAATTTTCAGCAATCATAAATGCTATAGTTATTATTGTATATACCAAAATTCGCAACTCTAGCGTTACAATTACGCTTGTTATTCGATTTTTGATTTGCGGAGGCGGAAGTGGGCGTGGCAAAAATTTGAAACAAACTTGATCTGCGTGCAAACATAACAAATGCTGTCGAAAAAATTATAGCTCTCTTTTATAGTCTCTGAGATCTAGGTGTTCATACGGACAGACGGACAGACGGACATGGCTAGATCGTCTCGGCTGTTGACGCTGATCAAGAATATATATACTTTATAGGGTCGGAGATGCCTCCTTCTACCTGTTACATACATTTCCTGCCGGCATAAAGTTATAATACCCTTCTACCCTATGGGTAGCGGGTATAAAAAAAATTTTGTACCCCGAGCGGGCTCGAACCCGAGTCCCCCGACTACCGCAACAGTAATATGCTTGCACTCTACCAATAGAGCTATCGCAGTGACTCTTTCATACAGATACAAATATAGAGGCGAGCATGTATATACGTATACGCATACATACAACACATACATAGAAAGCGTTTTTGCCCATACAAAACTATTTCTTTAATAACTTCTACAATTTTTATCTGATCGCAACCAAATTTTCAGCAATCATAAATGCTATAGTTATTATTGTATATACCAAAATTCGCAACTCTAGCGTTACAATTACGCTTGTTATTCGATTTTTGATTTGCGGGGCGGAAGTGGGCGTGGCAAAAATTTGAAACAAACTTGATCTGCGTGCAAACATAACAAATGGTGTCGAAAAAATTATAGCTCTATCTCTTATAGTCTCTGAGATCTAGGTGTTCATACGGACAGACGGACAGACGGAGATGGCTAGATCGTCTCGGCTGTTGACGCTGATCAAGAATATATATACTTTATAGGGTCGGAGATGCCTCCTTCTACCTGTTACATACATTTCCTGCCGGCACAAAGTTATAATACCCTTCTACCCTATGGGTAGCGGGTATAAAAAAAAATTTTGTACCCCGAGCGGGCTCGAACCCGAGTCCCCCGACTACCGCAACAGTAATATGCTTGCACTCTACCAATAGAGCTATCGCAGTGCCTCTTTCATACAGATACAAATATAGAGGCGAGCATGTATATACGTATACGCATACATACAACACATACATAGAAAGCGTTTTTGCCCATACAAAACTATTTCTTTAATAACTTCTACAATTTTTATCTGATCGCAACCAAATTTTCAGCAATCATAAATGCTATAGTTATTATTGTATATACCAAAATTCGCAACTCTAGCGTTACAATTACGCTTGTTATTCGATTTTTGATTTGCGGGGGCGGAAGTGGGCGTGGCAAAAATTTGAAACAAACTTGATCTGCGTGCAAACATAACAAATGCTGTCGAAAAAAATTATAGCTCTCTCTTATAGTCTCTGAGATCTAGGTGTTCATACGGACAGACGGACAGACGGACATGGCTAGATCGTCTCGGCTGTTGACGCTGATCAAGAATATACATACAGTAGAATCCGGTTATAACGACTCCCTCCTTATAGCGTCCGACCGGTTATTACGACGAAAACTCGATGGCGGTTGGTCCCCATACAAACTTATATGAAAGCGCCTCCGCTTACAACGTATCCGCTTTTAGCGACTAACCGCTTATACCGACGAAATTTTTCAGAATTCAACCGGATATAGCGACGAAAAAATTCAGCGTAAAATTGCAACAAATATGCTTGCACTCTACCAATAGCATCAAACGGCGTAATTAGAAAATGTATGTATTTATCAGTGATCGGCGCCCTTGCTTGTGTGCGTATCAGCGACACGAAGCTCTTAGACTCTTACTACTCTCTGTCAGTCTTACCCTTCGCCTTAGCAACGCTGCTGTTAGAAGAGACAGTCGAAGTTAATGCTGACGTCACACAAATGTTTACAGCTTGCGTGTGCAGATCTGATCGCAATTCCGTTATATTTATAGTTTTTCAGCTTTTGGAATGCATAATTTCGCCAAATGTGAGTTAATGCGCAAAATGCACAAAGTGCGCAACTGAAGCGTTACAATTACGCTTGTTCAACGATTTTTGATTTACACCCGCAAAATGTCTCAAAAAAACTTTTTTATTTAAAAATTTATTTGTTTTATTTTAGAAGCCTATTACGAACTGGCAACCATAAAATAAACAAAAACAAATTTTTTGCTCCTTCCGGTTAGTGCGTCCTCCGGTTATAACGACGTAAAATGGTCGGTCCCTTGAAAGTCGTTATAACCGGAATCTACTGTACTTTATAGGGTCGGAGATGCCTCCTTCTACCTGTTACATACATTTCCTGCCGGCACAAAGTTATAATACCCTTCTACCCTATGGGTAGCGGGTATAAAAAAAAATTTTGTACCCCGAGCGGGCTCGAACCCGAGTCCCCGACTACCGCAACAGTAATATGCTTGCACTCTACCAATAGAGCTATCGCAGTGCCTCTTTCATACAGATACAAATATAGAGGCGAGCATGTATATACGTATACGCATACATACAACACATACATAGAAAGCGTTTTTGCCCATACAAAACTATTTCTTTAATAACTTCTACAATTTTTATCTGATCGCAACCAAATTTTCAGCAATCATAAATGCTATAGTTATTATTGTATATACCAAAATTCGCAACTCTAGCGTTACAATTACGCTTGTTATTCGATTTTTGATTTGCGGGGCGGAAGTGGGCGTGGCAAAAATTTGAAACAAACTTGATCTGCGTGCAAACATAACAAATGGTGTCGAAAAAAATTATAGCTCTATCTCTTATAGTCTCTGAGATCTAGGTGTTCATACGGACAGACGGACAGACGGACATGGCTAGATCGTCTCGGCTGTTGACGCTGATCAAGAATATATATACTTTATAGGGTCGGAGATGCCTCCTTCTACCTGTTACATACATTTCCTGCCGGCACAAAGTTATAATACCCTTCTACCCTATGGGTAGCGGGTATAAAAAAAAATTTTGTACCCCGAGCGGGCTCGAACCCGAGTCCCCGACTACCGCAACAGTAATATGCTTGCACTCTACCAATAGAGCTATCGCAGTGCCTCTTGCATACAGATACAAATATAGAGGCGAGCATGTATATACGTATACGCATACATACAACACATACATAGAAAGCGTTTTTGCCCATACAAAACTATTTCTTTAATAACTTCTACAATTTTTATCTGATCGCAACCAAATTTTCAGCAATCATAAATGCTATAGTTATTATTGTATATACCAAAATTCGCAACTCTAGCGTTACAATTACGCTTGTTATTCGATTTTTTGATTTGCGGGGCGGAAGTGGGCGTGGCAAAAATTTGAAACAAACTTGATCTGCGTGCAAACATAACAAATGCTGTCGAAAAAATTATAGCTCTCTCTTATAGTCTCTGAGATCTAGGTGTTCATACGGACAGACGGACAGACGGACATGGCTAGATCGTCTCGGCTGTTGACGCTGATCAAGAATATATATACTTTATAGGGTCGGAGATGCCTCCTTCTACCTGTTACATACATTTCCTGCCGGCACAAAAGTTATAATACCCTTCTACCCTATGGGTAGCGGGTATAAAAAAAAATTTTGTACCCCGAGCGGGCTCGAACCCGAGTCCCCGACTACCGCAACAGTAATATGCTTGCACTCTACCAATAGAGCTATCGCAGTGCCTCTTGCATACAGATACAAATATAGAGGCGAGCATGTATATACGTATACGCATACATACAACACATACATAGAAAGCGTTTTTGCCCATACAAAACTATTTCTTTAATAACTTCTACAATTTGTATCTGATCGCAACCAAATTTTCAGCAATCATAAATGCTATAGTTATTATTGTATATACCAAAATTCGCAACTCTAGCGTTACAATTACGCTTGTTATTCGATTTTTGATTTGCGGGGGCGGAAGTGGGCGTGGCAAAAATTTGAAACAAACTTGATCTGCGTGCAAACATAACAAATGCTGTCGAAAAAATTATAGCTCTCTTTATAGTCTCTGAGATCTAGGTGTTCATACGGACAGACGGACAGACGGACATGGCTAGATCGTCTCGGCTGTTGACGCTGATCAAGAATATATATACTTTATAGGGTCGGAGATGCCTCCTTCTACCTGTTACATACATTTCCTGCCGGCATAAAGTTATAATACCCTTCTACCCTATGGGTATCGGGTATAAAAAAAATTTTGTACCCCGAGCGGGCTCGAACCCGAGTCCCCCGACTACTGCAAATATGCTTCTATGCTTGCAACCCGCTATCGCAGTGCCTCTACATACAGATACAAATATAGAGGCGAGCATGTATATACGTATACGCACTACAACACATACATAGAAAGCGTTTTTGCCCATACAAAACTATTTCTTTAATAACTTCTACAATTTGTAGCTGATCGCAACCAAATTTTCAGCGTATAAATGCTATAGTTACAATTGTATATACCATCAAACTCTAGCGTTACAATTAGAAATGTTAATCGATTTTTGATTTGCGGTGATGGGCGTGGCCTTGCTTGTGTGCGATATCAGCAACATAACAAATGCTCTCGAGAAAATTACTAGCTCTCTTATAGTCTCTGAGATCTTCGTGTTAGCAACGCTGCTGTTACGGACAGGCTAGATCGACTCGGCTGTTGACGCTGACGTCATACATATACTTTACAGGGTCGGAGATGCCTCCTTCTACCTGTTACATAGCCTTTTGCCGTTACAAAGTTATAATACCCTTCTACTTTTGGAATGGGTAATTTCGCCAAATTTGTACCCCGATGCGCAAACCCGAGTTCCCCGACTACTAATCATAATATGCTTGCAGTTTAATAGAGCTATCGCAGTGCCTCTTTTATACAGATACAAATATAGAGGCGAGCATGTATATACGTATACGCATACATACAACACATACATAGAAAGCGTTTTTGCCCATACAAAACTATTTCTTTAATAACTTCTACAATTTGTATCTGATCGCAACCAAATTTTCAGCAATCATAAATGCTATAGTTATTATTGTATATACCAAAATTCGCAACTCTAGCGTTACAATTACGCTTGTTAATCGATTTTTGATTTGCGGAGGCGGAAGTGGGCGTGGCAAAAATTTGAAACAAACTTGATCTGCGTGCAAACATAACAAATGCTGTCGAAAAATTATTATAGCTCTCTTATAGTCTCTGAGATCTAGGTGTTCATACGGACAGACGGACAGACGGACATGGCTAGATCGTCTCGGCTGTTGACGCTGATCAAGAATATATATACTTTATAGGGTCGGAGATGCCTCCTTCTACCTGTTACATACATTTCCTGCCGGCACAAAGTTATAATACCCTTCTACCCTATGGGTAGCGGGTATAAAAAAATTTTGTACCCCGAGCGGGCTCGAACCCGAGTCCCCGACTACCGCAACAGTAATATGCTTGCACTCTACCAATAGAGCTATCGCAGTGCCTCCTTCATACAGATACAGATATAGAGGCGAGCATGTATACACGTATACGCATACATACAACACATACATAGAAAGCGTTTTTGCCCACACAAAACTATTTCTTTAATAACTTCTACAATTTTTATCTGCTCGCAACCAAATTTTCAGCAATCATAAATGCTATAGTTATTATTGTATATACCAAAATTCGCAACTCTAGCGTTACAATTACGCTTGTTATTCGATTTTTTGATTTGCGGGGCGGAAGTGGGCGTGGCAAAAATTTGAAACAAACTTGATCTGCGTGCAAACATAACAAATGCTGTCGAAAAAAAATTATAGCTCTATCTCTTATAGTCTATACCAAAATTCGCAGCTCTAGCTCTTACATCAATCTCGGTGTTCATACGGACGGGACGGGACATGGTTAGATCGTCTCGGCTGTTGACGCTGATCAAGAATATACATACTTTATAGGGTCGGAGATGCCTCCTTCTACCTGTTACATACATTTCCTGCCGGCACAAAGTTATAATACCCTTCTACCCTATGGGTAGCGGGTATATAATAAAAATTTTGTACCCCCGAGCGGGCTCGAACCCGAGTCCCCGACTACCGCAACAGTAATATGCTTGCACTCTACCAATAGAGCTATCGCAGTGCCTCTTGCATACAGATACAAATATAGAGGCGAGCATGTATATACGTATACGCATACATACAAAGTCATACATAGAAAGCGTTTGTGCCCATACAAAACTATTTCTTTAATAACTTTTACAATTTTTATCTGATCGCAACCAAATTTTCAGCAATCATAAATGCTATAGTTATTATTGTATATACCAAAATTCGCAACTCTAACGTTACAATTACGCTTGTTATTCGATTTTTGATTTGCGGGGGCGGAAGTGGGCGTGGCAAAAATTTGAAACAAACTTGATGTGCGTGCCAACATAACAAATGGTGTCGAAAAAATTATAGCTCTATTTCTTATAGTCTCTGAGATCTAGGTGTTCATACGGACAGACGGACAGACGGACATGGTTAGATCGTCTCGGCTGTTGACGCTGATCAAGAATATACATACTTTATAGGGTCGGAGATGCCTCCTTCTACCTGTTACATACATTTCCTGCCGGCACAAAGTTATAATACCCTTCTACCCTATGGGTAGCGGGTATATAAAAAATTTTGTACCCCGAGCGGGCTCGAACCCGAGTCCCCGACTACCGCAACAGTAATATGCTTGCACTCTACCAATAGAGCTATCGCAGTGCCTCTTGCATACAGATACAAATATAGAGGCGAGCATGTATATACGTATACGCATACATACAAGTCATACATAGAAAGCGTTTGTGCCCATACAAAACTATTTCTTTAATAACTTCTACAATTTTTATCTGATCGCAACCAAATTTTCAGCAATCATAAATGCTATAGTTATTATTGTATATACCAAAATTCGCAACTCTAGCGTTACAATTACGCTTGTTATTTGATTTTTGATTTGCGGAAGGAAGTGGGCGTGGCAAAAATTTGAAACAAACTTGATGTGCGTGCAAACATAACAAATGGTGTCGAAAAAATTATAGCTCTATCTCTTATAGTCTCTGAGATCTAGGTGTTCATAGGGACAGACGGACAGACGGACATGGTTAGATCGTCTCGGCTGTTGACGCTGATCAAGAATATATATACTTTATAGGGTCGGAGATGCCTCCTTCTACCTGTTACATACATTTCCTGCCGGCACAAAGTTATAATACCCTTCTACCCTATGGGTAGCGGGTATAAAAAAAATTTTGTACCCCGAGCGGGCTCGAACCCGAGTCCCCTGACTACCACAACAGTAATATGCTTGCACTCTACCAATAGAGCTATCGCAGTGCCTCTTGCATACAGATACAAATATAGAGCCGAGAATGTATATACGTATACGCATACATAGAAGTCATACATAGAAAGCGTTTGTGCCCATACAAAACTATTTCTTTAATAACTTCTACAATTTTTATCTGATCGCAACCAAATTTTCAGCAATCTTAAATGCTTTAGTTATTATGTATATACCAAAATTCGCAACTCCAGCGTTACAATTACGCTTGTTATTTGCGGGGGCGGAAGTAGGCGTGGCAAAATTTGAAACAAACTTGATCTGCGTGCAAACATAACAAATGCTGTCGAAAAAATTATAGGTCTATCTCTTATAGTCTCTGAGATCTAGGTGTTCATACGGACGGACGTTACAATTACGCTTGTTATTCGATTTTTTTGATTTGCGGGGCGGAAGTGGGCGTGGCAAAAATTTGAAACAAACTTGATCTGCGTGCAAACATAACAAATGCTGTCGAAAAAATTATAGCTCTATCTCTTATAGTCTCTGAGATCTAGGTGTTCATACGGACAGACGGACAGACGGACATGGTTAGATCGTCTCGGCTGTTGACGCTGATCAAGAATATACATACTTTATAGGGTCGGAGATGCCTCCTTCTACCTGTTACATACATTTCCTGCCGGCACAAAGTTATAATACCCTTCTACCCTATGGGTGGCGGGTATATAAAAAATTTTGTACCCCGAGCGGGCTCGAACCCGAGTCCCCGACTACCGCAACAGTAATATGCTTGCACTCTACCAATAGAGCTATCGCAGTGCCTCTTGCATACAGATACAAATATAGAGGCGAGCATGTATATACGTATACGCATACATACAAGTCATACATAGAAAGCGTTTGTGCCCATACAAAACTATTTCTTTAATAACTTTTACAATTTGTATCTGATCGCAACCAAATTTTCAGCAATCATAAATGCTATAGTTATTATTGTATATACCAAAATTCACAACTCTAACGTTACAATTACGCTTGTTATTCGATTTTTGATTTTCGGGGCGGAAGTGGGCGTGGCAAAAATTTGAAACAAACTTGATGTGCGTGCCAACATAACAAATGGTGTCGAAAAAAATTATAGCTCTATTTCTTATAGTCTCTGAGATCTAGGTGTTCATACGGACAGACGGACAGACGGACATGGTTAGATCGTCTCGGCTGTTGACGCTGATCAAGAATATACATACTTTATAGGGTCGGAGATGCCTCCTTCTACCTGTTACATACATTTCCTGCCGGCACAAAGTTATAATACCCTTCTACCCTATGGGTAGCGGGTATATAAAAAAATTTTGTACCCCGAGCGGGCTCGAACCCGAGTCCCCGACTACCGCAACAGTAATATGCTTGCACTCTACCAATAGAGCTATCGCAGTGCCTCCTTCATACAGATACAGATATAGAGGCGAGCATGTGTATACGTATACGCATACATACAACACATACATAGAAAGCGTTTTTGCCCATACAAAACTATTTCTTTAATAACTTCTAGAATTTTTATCTGATCGCAACCAAATTTTCAGCAATCATAAATGCTATAGTTATTATTGTATATACCGAAATTCGCAACTCTAGCCTTACAATTACGCTTGTTATTCGATTTTTTTTTTATTTGCGGGGGCGGAAGTGGGCGTGGCAAAAATTTGAAACAAACTTGATTTGCGTGCAAACATAACAAATGGTGTCGAAAAAATTATAGCTCTATCTCTTATAGTCTCTGAGATCTAGGTGTTCATACGGACAGACGGACATGGTTAGATCGTCTCGGCTGTTGACGCTGATCAAGAATATATATACTTTATAGGGTCGGAGATGCCTCCTTCTACCTGTTACATACATTTCCTGCCGGCACAAAGTTATAATACCCTTCTACCCTATGGGTAGCGTGTATATAAAAAATTTTGTACCCCGAGCGGGCTCGAACCCGAGTCCCCGACTACCGCAACAGTAATATGCTTGCACTCTACCAATAGAGCTATCGCAGTGCCTCTTGCATACAGATACAAATATAGAGGCGAGCATGTATATACGTATACGCATACATACAAGTCATACATAGAAAGCGTTTGTGCCCATACAAAACTATTTCTTTAATAACTTTTACAATTTGTATCTGATCGCAACCAAATTTTCAGCAATCATAAATGCTATAGTTATTATTGTATATACCAAAATTCGCAACTCTAGCGTTACAATTACGCTTGTTATTCGATTTTTGATTTGCGGGGCGGAAGTGGGCGTGGCAAAAATTTGAAACAAACTTGATCTGCGTGCAAACGCCAACAAATGGTGTCGAAAAAAAATTATAGCTCTATCTTATAGTCTCTGAGATCTAGGTGTTCATACGGACAGACGGACAGACGGACATGGTTAGATCGTCTCGGCTGTTGACGCTGATCAAGAATATACATACTTTATAGGGTCGGAGATGCCTCCTTCTACCTGTTACATACATTTCCTGCCAGCACAAAGTTATAATACCCTTCTACCCTATGGGTAGCGGGTATATAAAAAATTTTGTACCCCGAGCGGGCTCGAACCCGAGTCCCCGACTACCGCAACAGTAATATGCTTGCACTCTACCAATAGAGCTATCGCAGTGCCTCTTGCATACAGATACAAATATAGAGCCGAGAATGTATATACGTATACGCATACATAGAAGTCATACATAGAAAGCGTTTGTGCCCATACAAAACTATTTCTTTAATAACTTCTACAATTTTATCTGATCGCAACCAAATTTTCAGCAATCACCAAATGCTTTAGTTATTATTGTATATACCAAAATTCGCAACTCCAGCGTTACAATTACGCTTGTTATTTGCAGGGGCGGAAGTAGGCGTGGCAAAATTTGAAACAAACTTGATCTGCGTGCAAACATAACAAATGCTGTCGAAAAAATTATAGGTCTATCTCTTATAGTCTCTGAGATCTAGGTGTTCATACGGACGGACGGACAGACGGACAGATTACACACAGACGGACAGACGGACATGGCTAGATTGTCGCGGCTGTTGACGCTGATCAAGAATATATATACTTTATAGGGTCGGAGATGCCTCCTTCTACCTGTTACATACATTTCCTGTCGGCACAAAGTTATGATACCCTTCTACCCTATGGGTAGCGGGTATATAAAATTCAGCGTAAAATTGCCAGCAAATTTAAGCATCAAACGGCGTAATTAGAAATGTATGTATTTATCAGTGATCGGCGCCCATGCTTGTGTGCGTATCAGCGACACGAAGCTCTTGGAGACTCTTACTACTCTCTGTCAGTCTTACCCTTCGCCTTAGCAACGCTGCTGTTAGAGAGAGACAGTCGAAGTGCAATGCTGACGTCACACAAATGTTTACAGCGTGCGTGTGCAGACCACACATAGCCTATTCCGTTATATTTATAGTTTTTTCTGCTTTTGGAATGCGTAATTTCATAAATGTGAGTTAATGCGCAAAATGCACATAGCCTATTCCGTTATATTTATAGTTTTTCTGCTTTTTGAATGCGTAATTTCGCCAAATGTGAGTTAATGCGCAAAATGCACAAAATGCGCAATGAAAGGTCATTTAGTTTAAGCTCAACCACGTGCATTACACCCGCAAAATGTCTCAAAAAAACTTTTTATTTAAAATGTATTTGTTTTATTTTAGAAGCCTATTACGAACTGGCAACCATAAAATAAACAAAAACAAATTAGTTTTGCTCCTTCCGGTTAGTGCGTCCTCGGTTATAACGACGTAAAATGACGCTGATCAAGAATATATATACTTTATAGGGTCGGAGATCCCTTCTACCTGTTACATACATTTCCTGCCGGCACAAAGTTATAATACCCTTCTACCCTATGGGTAGCGGGTAAAAATTTTGTACCCCGAGCGGGCTCGAACCCGAGTCCCCCGGACTACCGCAACAGTAATATGCTTGCACTCTACCAATAGAGCTATCGCAGTGACTCTTTCATACAGATACAAATATAGAGGCGACCATGTATATACGTATACGCATACATACAACACATACATAGAAAGCGTTTTTGCCCATACAAAACTATTTCTTTAATAACTTCTACAATTTGTATCTGATCGCAAACCATATTTTCAGCAATCATAAGTGCTATAGTTATATTGTATATACCAACTCTACGGCGAGCATGTATATACGTATACGCATACATACAACTCAGATACATAGAAAGTAGGCGTTTTTGCCCATACAAAACTATTTCTTTAATAACTTCTACAATTTTTATCTGATCGCAACCAAATTTTCAGCAATCATAAATGCTATAGTTATTATTGTATATACCAAAATTCGCAACTCTAGCGTTACAATTACGCTTGTTAATTCGATTTTTGATTTGCGGGGCGGAAGTGGGCGTGGCAAAAATTTGAAACAAACTTGATCTGCGTGCAAACATAACAAATGCTGTCGAAAAAAATTATAGCTCTATCTCTTATAGTCTCTGAGATCTAGGTGTTCATACGGACAGACGGACAGACGGACATGGCTAGATCGTCTCGGCTGTTGACGCTGATCAAGAATATATATACTTTATAGGGTCGGAGATGCCTCCTTCTACCTGTTACATACATTTCCTGCCGGCACAAAGTTATAATACCCTTCTACCCTATGGGTAGCGGGTATAAAAAAATTTTTGTACCCCGAGCGGGCTCGAACCCGAGTCCCCGACTACCGCAACAGTAATATGCTTGCACTCTACCAATAGAGCTATCGCAGTGCCTCTTTCATACAGATACAAATATAGAGGCGAGCATGTATATACGTATACGCATACATACAACACATACATAGAAAGCGTTTTTGCCCATACAAAACTATTTCTTTAATAACTTCTACAATTTTTATCTGATCGCAACCAAATTTTCAGCAATCATAAATGCTATAGTTATTATTGTATATACCAAAATTCGCAACTCTAGCGTTACAATTACGCTTGTTATTCGATTTTTTGATTTGCGGGGCGGAAGTGGGCGTGGCAAAAATTTGAAACAAACTTGATCTGCGTGCAAACATAACAAATGCTGTCGAAAAAAATTATAGCTCTATCTCTTATAGTCTCTGAGATCTAGGTGTTCATACGGACAGACGGACAGACGGACATGGCTAGATCGTCTCGGCTGTTGACGCTGATCAAGAATATATATACTTTATAGGGTCGGAGATGCCTCCTTCTACCTGTTACATACATTTCCTGCCGGCACAAAGTTATAATACCCTTCTACCCTATGGGTAGCGGGTATAAAAAAAAAAAAATTTGTACCCCGAGCGGGCTCGAACCCGAGTCCCCCGACTACCGCAACAGTAATATGCTTGCACTCTACCAATAGAGCTATCGCAGTGCCTCTTGCATACAGATACAAATATAGAGGCGAGCATGTATATACGTATACGCATACATACAACACATACATAGAAAGCGTTTTTACCCATACAAAACTATTTCTTTAATAACTTCTACAATTTGTATCTGATCGCAACCAAATTTTCAGCAATCATAAATGCTATAGTTATTATTGTATATACCAAAATTCGCAACTCTAGCGTTACAATTACGCTTGTTATTCGATTTTTGATTTGCGGAGGCGGAAGTGGGCGTGGCAAAAATTTGAAACAAACTTGATCTGCGTGCAAACATAACAAATGCTGTCGAAAAAAAATTATAGCTCTCTTTATAGTCTCTGAGATCTAGGTGTTCATACGGACAGACGGACAGACGGACATGGCTAGATCGTCTCGGCTGTTGACGCTGATCAAGAATATATATACTTTATAGGGTCGGAGATGCCTCCTTCTACCTGTTACATACATTTCCTGCCGGCACAAAGTTATAATACCCTTCTACCCTATGGGTAGCGGGTATAAAAAAAAAATTTTGTACCCCGAGCGGGCTCGAACCCGAGTCCCCGACTACCGCAACAGTAATATGCTTGCACTCTACCAATAGAGCTATCGCAGTGCCTCTTTCATACAGATACAAATATAGAGGCGAGCATGTATATACGTATACGCATACATACAACACATACATAGAAAGCGTTTTTGCCCATACAAAACTATTTCTTTAATAACTTCTACAATTTTTATCTGATCGCAACCAAATTTTCAGCAATCATAAATGCTATAGTTATTATTGTATATACCAAAATTCGCAACTCTAGCGTTACAATTACGCTTGTTATTCGATTTTTGATTTGCGGGGCGGAAGTGGGCGTGGCAAAAATTTGAAACAAACTTGATCTGCGTGCAAACATAACAAATGGTGTCGAAAAAAAATTATAGCTCTATCTCTTATAGTCTCTGAGATCTAGGTGTTCATACGGACAGACGGGACAGACGGACATGGCTAGATCGTCTCTGGCTGTTGACGCTGATCAAGAATATATATACTTTATAGGGTCGGAGATGCCTCCTTCTACCTGTTACATACATTTCCTGCCGGCACAAAGTTATAATACCCTTCTACCCTATGGGTAGCGGTATAAAAAAAAAATTTTGTACCCCGAGCGGGCTCGAACCCGAGTTCCCCGACTACTGCAACAGTAATATGCTTTTGCACTCTACCAATAAAGCTAATCGCAGTGCCTCTTGCATACAGATACAAATATAGACAACTCTAGCGT
>NW_026869607.1:0-114983 GCF_023558535.2 Drosophila nasuta | reverse complement strand
ATTAGAGCAATGTCAGCTTTTGTGGCAAAAGCGGCGGGGATGGACAAGATTATCCAAGATTAAGTAATTTTTATTCTTCTTGGCCACGAGGCCTTAATTCTTTGGTGTTCTGGGTGGATATACAGAATTCTCAAGGGCGTCTGCTTCCTTAGAGATTTTGATAGAAAAAGATCTAACCTTGCTAGTGCAGATCTTAACCAGCCCAGTGAAAACGAAATTCACCACATGATGAATTTACATCTGTCACTTACAACGCTGTAACTCTCCACTGTCACCCACACATCTAACGCCTATGCGCGCCTAAATATTTAAATTCAAATGCTAACGTATTATTTATTTTTTTTTGGGGTTATTTTAAGTTTTTAAATTTTATTGTTGTTTTTAATTTACTGTATGGGTCCATTACAACAACTAAACAAATTAAATAATACAAATTAACTAGGACAATAATCATATAAATAAATAATATAATAAATAATAGGTATAAATATGTATGTGTACAGAAAAGACAAAAAATGTTGCATACTTTTAGGCTTAGTCAATTCCAGCTACGACAAGCGGCCTATTACACATCCCCTGGCAAAATCACTCTTAGTCGTTGCAACGACAAAGTGGGATCCCCGCTTAGAGGTAGCTTAATAGTCATTATACTTATCGCTTAATGTCCTTCGCATGGAATTTGCCTATGATTTTGCCTTGTAAATCCTCCAACTCATAATATGCGGAACCTAACTTGCGTCTGACTCGCGATTTTACAAAAGTTGGAGCTAATTTAGCACTGAAACCTTTCACAAAATTGCTTTGCTGGAAGTTCCGTCTATACACTTCCTGCCCTACAGTGTAGTTGACCTCTCGACTACGTGTATTATACACTTTTTCGTTGGGTATCTGCTGTTGTAATATACCACTCCTTGCAGCCGCACGAATAAGTTCAATTGAGTCGTCTCTACTAAATTGAGTAGTTCTGTCTTCAAGTTGATCCAAGTTTCTCAGAAGCGCATAAGTTTTCCCATTGGTAACCATATGTTGCCCAAAGGTCACTCTATACGGACTTGATCGCACGGCCGAATGTGTCGCGGATCGAAGCGCACAAGCAATAAAGCTCAGCGACTCATCCCAATCTGTCTGATCAGGCTTAATATACGCCTTAATAGCAGCAAGCACTGACCGATTTACAAGCATTCGCTTGCGGCGCGTAAACAGCCGTATAACGATGGTGTACCTCGTATTTTTGGAGAAATTCATTGAATTTATCCGACTTGAATTGAACTCCATTATCAGATACAACAACCTCTGGGACACCGAAACAATGAAATATGTTCTCTTCTAAGAACCGCACTACAGCCTCCGCTGTGAATATTTTCACGGGGTGCAAAATGGATACTTAGACAGATGATCTACCACAACAAAAATGCCAATATGGCCAGAACGACTACGCGGATAAGGCCCTAAAAAGTCCACATATAGTTTTTGAAAAATTCTACAAGTTTCTTCATTATGGCTTAAAGGCTGCTTTGTGACTTTGCAGATATCACAATTGCTGACAAAAGCTTTTATGTCACTTAGCATATTTGGCCAATAGTAATATCGCCTCGCACGTTCTAATGTTTTTGTGATTCCATTATGTGCGGAGAGTGGAGAAGTATGACATTCTCTTAGCACCTCAGCGATGAGATCTTTTGAATCCACACTTTCCAGCATAAGTCATCAGCAACTTCTTCTGCCGACATATGTTCGGAACGGCGGTAAATGATTTGGTCTACTATCTTTAAGTCAGGCATTTGAGATAGCTGGGCCTTAACTTTCTCTTAGCTCTACATACTCTGCCGACTTGAAATGGATTGAGGTAGTATCTACTACCTTATCAACACTTAGCGAAGATAAGTCCTGGTGTAAGTGCGAGAAAGAGCATCAGGTACAATGTTCTGACTGCCTTTCCTATGCACGATCTTAAACGAGAAGGCTTGCAACTTAAGTGCCCACCTTGCCAACCTCGAGCTTAAGTCAGTTTGCGACATTAGCCATTTTAATGACGCATGGTCGGTGTGGATCGAAAACTCGTGACCTTCTACATACGCACGAAATTTCTTTACGCACATTACAGCTGCTAAACACTCCTTCTCCGTAACCGAATAGTTGCGTTGGCACTTATTCAACTTCCGTGACATAAACTCATCATTACTTTCGCTATCTTTTGCATCAGCACCCTCCAACACCTGTGTGACTTGCATCACAATGGATTGCAAAGGGTTTGGAGAAATCTGGACTATGCAGCACTGGTGCTTTACACATCAGATCTTTGAGTAATTCAAATGCCTTCTGCGCTTCATCTGACCACAAAAACTTGCGCTTCTGCTTTAACGTATCAGATATCGGAGCCGCAATGCCAGCATAGTTATGAATAAACTTGTGATACCAGCCTGTTGTTCCCAAAAATCGTCGCACTTGCTTAATCGATTTCGGCACTGGAAACTCTTGGATGGCTGTTACCTTGTCAGGGTCAGTCTGTATCGTACCTTGACCTATGACATGTCCCAAGTACTTCACCTCTCGCAAAAAAATTTGCTCTTCTCGACATTGATGGTGAGACCTGCAAGTGTTAGACGATCTGCAAGTTGTTTAAGGACCACTAAATGCTGTTCAAGCGTGTCGGAAATTACCAACAAGTCATCCAAATATACGAAAATTTCATTTCGCAATTCCGGTGGAATGACTTTGTCCATAAGTTTGGTCATTGTTTGTGGCGCATTAGTAAGGCCGAAAGGCATGACCGTATATTGGTATAATGGTCTACCGGGGACAGTTAACGCAGTCTTCTCTCGTGCATTTGGTGACAAAGGAATTTGCCAGTACGCATCCTTCAAGTCAATGCTGGATATAAATTCAGCTTTTGGCAATCGACTTAATATTCCATCTATTAACGGCATCGGATAGGCGTTCTTAATGGTCACCTCATTCACTTTACGACTATCCAAACAAAGACGAACTTTCCCAGGTTTTGAACCAAAACCACGGGTGCCGACCAAGGGCTATCAGACTCTTCAATTACTCCTAACGCTAACATTCGATCAAGTTCGTGGTACATATACTTTTCCACCGCTGGTGACACTGCGTAATGCCGCTGCTTTATGGGTTTGCAGTCCGTCACCTCAATATCGAGTGTTAGCCAATTGGTCTTCCCTAACCCCTTTCTGCAAACGAAGGAAACTGTTTGATAACAGTGATAAGTTCCGTTTTTGCTCTGATGTCAACTCGAGTTGTTGCGGATCATTAAATGTAATTGAGGCAATGCTGTTAGTGTGAGCCTGGTGCATCAAAACATTGGCAATAGCTCGAAATCTCTCCAAAACTCAATACCTAAATAAAAGTCTTGCGACAAAGTCGGTACGATATAAAATCGTTGTAAATGTGTTTTGCCCTTTGTAGGGGTGAGCAATGTCCGTTAATTGCAGTTTGAATTTGAATTGTATGGCGGTATCGATATTTGCGACGCGACTGTTGTGCAAGCTAACAGCTGCTGAGTTGGCAGGATCACTTTTGCCATTCACATAAGTATCGTATTTAATAATATCGATATCTAACTTAGATTAATCAAGCAATATCGATATTCACGCTTAATCTAGGCTAGACCATCTCTTTCAATTCAGAAAGCTACAAAGATAGTGTGCTGCAGCAAAATATTAAAAATAAATCTGACTGCATCCGTCATAATATTATATATATATTTTATTGGTGTTGTTCGGGAGTGCGCACTTTTCAAAGTGCATTGTTTTTATTTTCTTTGGCCCTCTTGTTGGTTTTACAAGGTACGTAGCGAGAAAACCACATTTCATAATTCTAATTAGTACGTTTTCCTGGTGCAACGACCACAGTACAGCACACATCAACTGATCTGCAACTGCAGAGGCCCGCGCCGAAAAGGCGTGGCAACAACTTTGCAAAGGGAGTTGCCACCATACGCACTTGAGTCACCAGTTTAGTGACGCCGAGGACAGCAAAGAGGCTGTAGAAGCGACGCCATGCGTTGCTAAAACGGTTCCAGAAGGAACACAAGCGTCTGATAAACCCTTTGAGAGAGAACGGATTAGCATAGAGCTGATCGTTGTCACTTCTCATTATCATCGTGGAAGTGCATCATGCGCTGCTGAGGCTGCGCGTTTCGCAGACTCGTTGCTACGACTCGCTGCTATGTGTTGCCGAGCCCGCACCACTCGTCGGCATTAAAATCTTTGCCGCCACTCGTCGTCGCATCCCTGATTGGATGTTGTGTTGACAGTGCGATTGTCACTGGAGGCCACTGCTGATTTTCGTTGCTGCTCCTGACGCCGCCGATAGTGCTGTTGCACTCACTGTCGCCTTGGTTGCCGTTTCTTTTCTCGTATACAATTTTTTCTTGTCCACACAAAATGTTCAACAATATAACGTAAATTCAATTAAAATAGTATTGAAATATAATTCATGTTTGAATTTAAATTTAAATTTTATATTTAGTATTATATTTTAAGTTAGATATAATCCAATAGTAAGTCCTCAGATGGGTATGGTATGTATATAATATTATATAAAAAGCTGTTATATATTCTAATCCTTTTTGAAGTTCATCCAGCTCATCAACTCATCAATCATCACAGGCCTGTCGATATCGATGCAGTATAAAACAAGTAAGAAAGTTACAGTCGAGTGTGCTCGACTGTGAGATACCTACTACCCATTTGTAATAAAGGCAAAATATTGCGGTATCATTTTCAAAATATACCGAAAATACTAAAAATACTAAAAATATACCAAATTGTATGTTTGGTATATCGATATAGTTACACCATTCAAAATATACCATAGACGGCACAATGTGCCAGATTGTCAGACAAAGTAACTAAGACCCCCAGTAAGTAGGCTTTTTGCCCATACAAAAGAATTTCTTTAATAACTTCCAAAATTTTTATCTGATCGCAACCAAATTTTCAGGAATCATAACTACTACAATAATTATTGCATATACCAAAATTCGTAACTCTAGCTTTAAAATTACGCTTGTTATTCGATTTTTGATTTGCGGGGGCGGAAGTGGGCGTGGCAAAAATTTGAAACAAACTTGATCTGCGTGCAAACATAACAAATGCTGTCTTAAAAAATTATAGCTCTATCTCTTATAGTCTCTGAGATCCAGTGTTTCATACGGGCGGACGGACAGACACACAGACGGACAGACGGACATGGCTATATCGTCTCGGCTGTTGACGCTGATCAAGAATATATATACTTTATAGGGTCGGAGATGCCTCCTTCTACCTATTACATACATTTCCTGCCGGCACAAAGTTATAATACCCTTCTACCCTATGGGTAGCGGGTATAAAATCAGCGTATAATGAGTATGTGTAAGTACGGCATAGCCGCACAAAAATCGTTGGTAATTTGTATATGACAGCTATTATTTTGTTATTATTATTCTTATTAGTATTATATTCATACCCATCCTATTAGGAAATACTAGGCAAAATTAATATAGTAGGCAAATAATGCATAAAATGAAGTTATGTACATGCATTATAGTATTGTTGAACTCTTTTGGTATTAATCTTTTTGAATAATCATGAAGTCGAAATAAATTATAAAGTAATGGGCACCTGATATTACTTGTTGTTGCTTAAATTGGGTAAAGGCATAGAGCCAGAAGCTTTTACAGGTTGGGAGGGTAAAGAAGAACATAACCATCTTCGTTCTACATATTTATATATTGAATGCATATACTTCTTAACCGGTCTATCGGTTGATAGCCTATCCTGTCTGTTCCCGTCTTAACTCTTTTATTTGTGTGGCACGGTAGCTTACTAGGTGGCAAAAGACCCACCCCACTTTCCCTGAGCTTTAGTCGACAATGTAGGCAGAGTATGCTTCCAGTTTGCTGCCCACTCAACGGGTCGTCTTATTATAAGACGACGCCCAAGACGTGTTCGTTACATAAATAAAATGGCGCCCAAACGTGGAGCCGGAGATAGTAATACAAAAATGCGCTCTAAATGGAGTCGCCATTTAATAAAATGGTGCCCGAACGTTGAGCCGGAGTTGTGTTAGAATAAAATGTCCAACCAATTAGCGATCCAGAATCTAGGTATCGCATCCCCGCGCTTCCGGTTACCTTTTCATATTCCCATTTCTTTCCTCAACCGCCATCCAAATCTTTAGTAGTGCAGTGTGTCAGCTGTTTGATTATTCGGAAGTGTAGGCAGTCTGCTAATTTTCGTGGAGCCTAACCAATAATCAATCAAGTTGTAATATAATACTAACCATAGTTAGTAGTCTCTAAAGCTTATTCGACTTGTCATCTTATCACTCTCGAATGTTAGAATTAACCTCAGGTTGATCTAAACCAAGTGATAGATTTCAGTTATCAGTAAGTTTAATATTCTGTTTGAATGAGTGAGAAAATTGAGATTGCTCTTGTTGGATTATTTCGGCAAGTTGCTCTTTTCCTTCATCAACTAATCAAAGATTCAGTTCATTTACTAAGAAGTATTGCGGGATATATATATATTTGTTTTATGCAACAAGTAATAAAGGATACGTCTCAATTAAAAGATTTTTGAGAGAGAATAAATAATTTTGTTGAATATTATTTTCTGAATTTAAATAATATTGTTGAATATTATTTTATTGCTGTTGTTATATAATAATATTGTTGTTGTTGTAAAATTGTATAGAGAAACAAATTTCATTATGGCAGTTATGCGTAGTACAGAGGATTTAGTTTCGTTAAGCAACGTGGCCCAAGAATCCATTCTCTGCACTCTAAACACGGTGTAAACATAAATTTCATAGTTATTGTTTGTCAGAGTGGTTAAATGGTAATACCACTTGTCCAAATTGTAGGCAGCCATGTACTCTTACACATAGTGCCGAGAATTTGTCACGTACGGCAGGTTCAATTCACGAACCACATTGGGTAGACCTCGAGGTGCGAGTAATAATCCGCCGGAGCTATTCCAAGAAATCGTCCAGTAACTAGGTCGACCAATAGAAACACCCAAAATACACGCCAATCAGTTGGTGCTGCAACTAGGCGAGACTCGGGTAGATTCGTTCCTATTAGCAATGTGAGTAATGAGGATCACATTCAACAAATGATATCAAGTTCTTTAGAAGCTCATAGAACAAGTATTGCTGCAGCAGTGTCTGAGCAAATTAACACGGCTTTACGTAACTTGAATCTTTCTTCCTTTCGAAGAGGATCTCGAGACGAGTCACAGCTCGAATGGGATAACGAGATTCCTGACAATGTGCCAAGAGCTAATGACTCTTATTCGAGAAACAGAGCCTCAGATGGACGTACGAACATGAGTGACTACTCCACTGATAGGCATGACCGAATTTCCAATGTTATTTCTAATTGGAAAATCTGGTTCAGCCAAGGATCTTCCTAAAGAAGATTTTATATATCGTATTAATTGTCTTACGACCCAATATTTCAATGGCAACTTCGACGTATTGTATCAATTTGCAAATTTACTCATAAGACAGCAGGTCATATGAATTGGTTTGAGCTATGTAATAAGTTACGAGAACGTTATCAAGATCAAAGATCGGTTCGAGATATTAAGCAGGCTATGAGACACAGAAAGCAATTAACCAATGAGACTTTTGATGACTTTCTGGATGCGATGGTGGCTATCGCAAATTCTCTCAAAACCCGTTATCGGAGTTTGATATCATAACAGAAGTCAGACATAATCTGAGATCTGATCTGAAGCACGAGTTACTGCATATAGATACACCTAGTCTAGCTATATTGCGAAGAGAATGCCATAGACACGAAGATTTCTTTAGAAACACGCGTTCGACACAGCGTGAGATTATTTCTAGGAGAGTTGTCAATGCCATTTTTCATGATGGGGATTCTGTTAATCAATCTGTATCAGAACCTGAATCGAATAAAGAAATCAGTGCCTTGCTTGAAAACAAAAGTTAAAATGTTGGAATTGTGATGAATCTGGTCATCGTTATCACGATTGTCTAAAAACTCGTCGCTTTTCTGTTTTGGTTGTGGCTTAAAAGACATGTATCGCCCTACTTGTCCCAAATGTCGACCAGCACAGGAAAACTTAACGAAGGATGTTCTCCAAATTCAAACGAGGAACATCCGACACTAGCCTGGGATTCCAACATAATGACTTCTCTACCTGACACGACTTTACAACCCCTGACATTTCTTATCAATCACCAGATTTAAAATTTTATCGATCGTTCAAGCCATATCATGAACGCTTGCGAGATTATCGTTTGCGTCGAGCAGAAATTTATAATGCCAACGCATTGTTTGTCAAAAGAAGCCGTTCTTCTCAACGACTGAAAGCATTTTGGGAAAATAGACGAAGATTAAATTGCTTTACTATTTCCTCTATAGTGCACAAGAACAATGATATTCGTCCGTTTACACAGATTTGTATTTTCGACAAATCTTATTTAGCTTTCCTCGATAGTGGCGCTAATAAAAGTGTGATTGGATACGCTCTTGCAGAACACATTATCTCTATGAAACACAAATTTAAGAAAAAAACACTGCACTCATTCTTTACTGTACAGTATACTCTATAGGTCAGAAGAAGACAGCACATCATTTTCAGTGTACTCATTTCAGTGAGTACAGTATATGGTTGTACTCTTCGTGAGTGAGTACTACATTTGTCCTTTTTAAACACGCTGTACAGCTTGTGTGTTGACTGTGTACAACTGTGCAGAGGAGTGCAGTATTTTTTAATAAGTGCATAAACATGGATGATTATAAGGAAAACGACGCTCGTGCAATGAACTCACAATATAATGTAAGTTATTTTTCATAATATATATGTGTTGTAACAAAGTAGTATGTGTTGTTTTATATGTTTGTGATTGTCTTTGTATGTTTGATGTTATTTAGTGCCAGACCTCCAGGCAAAACAGTGATTGTTAAATATATGTATGTATGTATGTATGTTCATTTGTAGTATAAAATTTGTACAAAATTATTAAAACAAAATTATTTGCATTCAGACGCTGGACACAACAAATGAATCTTTTAAAGAGTACGCTGCCACACTAAAATCAAAATTATTGGCTGGTGAGCTCAAGCCTACTGATTCACGTGGTCGGAGCAAAGTGTGGGACACCTTTTCACGACTAGTCAATACAAACGGCATAGTGGCGACTGATGCAGTAGTATGCAACATATGCAAAAACATTTACAAATTTGAGAAAAGCACATCAAATTTAGTAAAACACAAATGCTACATTATGGCCAATAGCCGAAAGCGCAGTCTTCCTGTAGTTGATGTGCCCACCGAAACCAAAAGAAGTGCACCAGTCTGGCAACGGGTGGACTATAAAGAATGGTCGACCGTTTAATTTAATTTCGGACTCTGGGTTAAAAAACTTGGCACAGTTTTTTATTTCTGTCGGTGCAAAGCTGGGGAAAACGTCAATATTGACTCTTTATTGCCGCATCCCACAACCATATCGCGAAACATCAGTGCGCTCTATGATTTTCATTTCAATGAAGTAAGAAGCGAAATTAATGAGCAGAAAAATACGGATATAGCATAACTTCGGATATCTGGACGGACGATTTCTTTAAGGAATCTTATATTTCACTGACTATGCATTATGTCAAAGAAGGTATTCTTAAAACCGCCTGTTAGCAGTGAAATCAATGGGTGGAGCCTCCTGTACCGGTAAGAATTATAAAATGTTAATGGAATAAATAATATAATATATAAAAATATATACGTATATTATAAAATATCAAAATTTCTTAGGTAATGAAATAAAACAAAATCGCGCGAATCTTACGTGACTTTGGATGCGATTTGATGATGGACGATCCAATAATTGTTACCGACCGCGGAGCTAACATGAAAGCAGCATTCAACGGACTGAGCACAATACACTGTGCCAATCACTTAATCCACAATGTGATTGGCAAACTTGTAAATGAAGTACCAGAACTCCTGGATCTGGTTAATCGCTGCAGCAAGCTTGTTAAATATTTTAAAAATCTGGACAAAACTGAATTTATCAAGCACCCTAAAAGCTACTGTCCAACTCGTTGGAATACCGTATTTAACCTTTTTAAGTCGGTTGAGCTAAATTGGATGGAAATTTCTCAGATTTTGGTAGATAAAAATGAAATTTCAAGAATTACAGATATTAATTTAAATAACATTAGCGGAATCGTCAACCTTCTTGCACCATTTGAATGTTGCTCTAAAATGCTGGAGGGTAGCAATTATCCAACATTGCACTTGACGGTTCCACATATAAATAAGTTAAAAAATATGCTCACCAAATGAAAATGATATTGAAATAGTTAAAAATGCAAACTTACGCTTTTAGAGTACATAGATTCAATAGTCATAGAAAATTTAAAAAATATCACAACATTGCCCTATTTTTTGTTTCCACCCACCAATAAATTAGCAAAATTCTCAGAATTAGAAAAGGAACAAACTCTTAAAGACGTTGAAGAAATGATGATTAATATTCATATAAATTGCCAAAATGATGACAGGGCTTTTCTTTTGATATTGAACACAGAAAAGGAAGTGAAAATGTAGTAGCTGATGCACTTTCTAGATCCTTCGAAGAAGTGACAGAAATCGCAGCAGTAGAGTTAGAACTGTTCCCGGAAATAAATCTCGATTCCGATGCCTTTCAATCACCTGAATATTGTAAGTTAAGAGATAGCTATCAAGAAGCTGCTTTACCTGATTTTCAAGTAATCGACCAATTCATTTATTATCGATGCGCATTTAATCAGGATTGTTGAAATTATTCGTTCCAGCCGAATTACGACAATCAGTGATCAGAGCTGCTCATGATCAGCCAACTTCTAGTCACTGTGGCATAGCTAAATGCTTAGAACGACTGAGAAGGAGATTCTTTTGGCTCAAGATGGTTGTCGATGTTCGTAACTATATTAAAAATTGCGATATATGTAAAACCACTAAATATCCAACGTGCAACTTAAAACCTCCGATGGGAAATAAAGTATCGAGTGACAGAATCGAAAACGATTCGTAGATCGAGGGCGAAAACGTATGACGAACACGTGCTACGATACGCTCTCGAGGTCGAGACGAGACGGTCAGGGATCGGGGTCGGGGTCGCACTCGAAAACGATTCGTAGATCGAGGGCGAAAACGTGCAACGAACACGTGCTACGATACGCTCTCGAGGTTGTGTGTCCCGAGACGAGACGGTGAGGGGATCGGGGTCACCAGTCGATTCGTAGATCGTACACGAAAACGTGAGACGAAGTCGTCCTACGAAAACGTGATACGCTCTTTAACGAACGTAGCGTATGAACTCGCGAACACCCACCTCGAAAACGTAGGTCGTGGGGCAACACATCATACTAGATCGAAACGTTACGAAACGAAAGGACTGAAACGTGACGCAGCGCCACATCCAAGACGATCGAATACGTGAACGTCTAACACGAATCAACGTTACGAAACGTGACGAAATATGCTCGGAAGCCCAACGCTACCTGAAAAACGATCGAAGGCGCCTTGCACGTGACGCATCGCTACCTGTAAAACGATCGTAGGCGCCACGCTACCTTTAAAACGAATGAAGGTGTGACGACCACTTGTCTCGTCAATTCGAATGTATTCGAAATCGGAGCGGAGGAAGGAAGACGTGATGAACGTTAAAAGGATGGGAACGTGATGTAATTCAGACGAGAGTACAACACCATTTCCAAGACACTGAAGATAAAATAGAAAATCTGAAAGAAAACCGAATAGTGCTGTAAAAATTCAATTTCCTTAAAAATATAATATTCTTCTTTTGCATGTTCTGTATGTAACATAATTTTATTTCCAAATACATTGTTTAAAAATCGATTCTCTAAACTAACATACATTTTTATATTTTTTTTTTTTTATTTTTGTGAGCGAACAGTATAGAAATGACAGGCACATGTATCGACTCCATCCTCCACATCGTTATGAGCCCAACAGCAGGATGCGAAATGTTGACCATGAACATTAGAAACCAATGGTCCATCACATATTCTATTATTAAAATATTTCAATGATTCTGATAAATATTCCATGTGTTCAGGAAAAATTTTATAGTTAAACATTTTCATAAAATTATTTATTCCAGTTATAAGTTGTTGTATCGAAATATGAGTTGTGGAGTTGGTCTTGTTTTCAATCAATATCATTTTAAATTTCTTTCGATCCGTTGACGTCTACTCGTAATGATTTCCAAAAGGTGAATAAAGAAATATTTTGAGAAAAATTATACGATACGTTGAACTAATCCAGTCAGTGGGGTATATTCAATTAGACGATCATCTTTGTATTCAACTCACTTGGTACTCTTAATTCAGTTGAAATTTTAACATCAATTGGCCCTGACTTGACCGACTCGTTTTGATATGAAAGATCAACAACAACAATAGGAGCCTTTGACTTGAAGTCTAGTGGTGATAAAAGTGGACGAGGCTCACGGTTGTAGTAACTCTCTTGGAATTTCATGTACATATCATACAAGGCAGCAAACCGATTTTCATTGAATTTTACATTTAAATCTTCATATGGATAGACTTCAGAATTTAAATACACTTTTGCATTTCTCAAATTGTTTGTAATTAGATTGCCATTTAATGTAAACGCAATGACTGCAAACCGTGGACGTTCTCTATTTGCAGCTAGCTTAACGTTCCATACATGATGAGTCCCTGTACCAACGAGGGATTTATATAACAATCCCAGCTGCGGAATGAAAGTGGAAGTGTAGCTCCACTTTTGACTACATTGAACATTTCAATTTTAGTAGTATCGCTTGGAACAATGTGGGGTACTTTCCAACTAATGTTCTGTATAGCAATTCAACACCTCCGACCGTTTTTTCAAACATATCATTCATATTTTTAGCTAGCAAGAGAATGAGTTCATGTTTACAATTTAATATAACTTTTTTATGATCTTCAGCGAATCCCATTAGCATTTTTAGTGGTATTGAAAAGCTGAAATGACCTCCGCAAGATATACTCTCTCCTCCACTCCACCCGGCATTACGATAACATAGAGACTCCTGTCGACCAATGGAAAGAAAGTTTTTCAGAGTAGATGTGATTCCAGTAAACCGTGTTCTATCCAGTTCGCATCCGTTCAATTCATATCTTATTTCATCCAAAAAATAGGCCATGCAATTATTTTTTAAGCAAGCCGGCAACATCATTTGTTGTACTTGTGCCCGAATTTTGGTTAGTAATTTTACTAAGTGTCCCTTCAAAGTGGAGGAAACTTTCAGACGGCAACACATACAAATCTTGGTTTTGTATTGTAATACGAACTTCATCATTTGTTTTGAAGTTCTGCTGATATGGGTAATAAGTGTGATATTCTTTTTCGTGATACTCTCATCATTGTGAGGTTTATCTTGCACAACAAAAATTTCATTCATTTGAAATGAAGGTAGTAATTTTACTGAATATTAAATCTAAGTGATTTTAAAATCAGTTTATTTTTAAAGATACCGCAGGTCGTGGATATGATGGTCCTCGAGATGATAATGATGATGGTGTTTTCACTTCACCTTTACATTTAGTAATGGGGTTTATTATAAATAATTATTCTGTTGCTCGTAAATGAAGACGAATTGATATAGTTTCCCTCGAAAATTAATTAATTCCCCTCCTGATCAGTTATCCGTACTTCGAGCGTGCTTATTTCTCTAGTGTTGATAGGTAAATAAATCAAGTTTCGTGGTGTAATACATTTTATATCCCGGAGGAACATTGATTCCAAATTCATGAAGCACATGATTTGGTCTATTACCTACATATGAGCCACTGATAATGTTGCATTCCAATCTAATTGTATTTACTTTTAAAATATGCACAGGATTATCTGAGAAATAAATTTCAGTATTGTGTGGTTTTAGAATACGTCCACCAAATCCAAATAGCTTTCCAATACTTCGTTCACGATTAAAATATACTGTTTCTTTTTAGTGGTAACTTGAACTTTCAGCGTATTGTTGTTGGTTTCTATTTTTAACGCATCATAAGAACCATACCCCTTTAGGACATTAATAATATATGTTGCAATCTCTTCGAGTTCATACGATCCAACAGGTATTTCTATACATTTATTTCCAATATGAAATAGATTGTTCCCTCTATCTACGTTTGGTATAGAATTGTATGTGTGAAAGTCAATGAGAGCACACTCATAATTTCTATTTAATTCAATTTGTGGGAAAAATTTTCGGTTATAACTGATGTGTTTCCATTTAATGCAAATGTTAGTGATGTAGGCATTTTGAAGTCTAAGTTTGGACTGTTGTTTAATCATCGTATCATTAGTTTTATTATTCATTATTCATATTTTTAAAGTATAATGAATTGATCAAAGCCTTTTCTGTATCGCCCATTTTTCATATCATCATCTTTAGAGATTAGTAGAAATCAAATTTCTCCTCCCAGCATTTTCGTGAAATTTCCATAAATGATTCATAGTCCATGTCACTGTTTACGTGATCTCGATATATATGACGCATGTTCAAATCATCTTGTTTAAACATTATAATAAAATTGGCATTGTCACGTATTAAATGCTTCGGTATATGTGTGTATGTTTGACATAAATAGAATGAATCAATATTCTTATGTCTTCCCATACAAAAATAGTTTCGGATATTATCCTGCTTTTCACATGCCACATCATCGAATATCATAATGGAATTATTTTTAGCTTCATGCGGTGATAACACTGCATCGTTTCGGAGAATGTAAAATATCCCATTACTTGAATTGGTTTGATAAGTTTTTCCAAATATTCATATTTGGGTTGGTATAAACTCTTTGAAAATACATAAATATTTTCAAATTTGAGACCATTGGGACTCTCTATAAGACTAAGCATCACATTGGTTTTCCACAATTTGATGGTCCAACAATTAATGCTCTAATTGTATTGGGTAGCAAAACACTATGTCGAGGTTGTTGATTATTCTCTCCATGTCCGCCACCCTCAATGTTTCGTACTAATATGCTTTTCTTATGTCTTAAAAACGCATGTTAGTGAGAGAAGTACTTCATTCAATGGGAAACGTTTGTTGATTGAGGTTGCTATAAAATGGCCAAACGTTTTATAATTGAATTAGTTCAAAATCAAAATTCAAACAGGGTAGTGGTCTTGTAAACAATATAATAGACTCTCTACCTTTTGAGGCTCATATACCTGGATACAATTACTGTGGACCTGGAACAAAGTTAGAGAAACGATTAGCACGTGGTGATCATGGAATTAATGGTTTGGATGAAGCGTGTAGAGAGCATGATATTGCATATTCAAACAGTAAAGAGTTGAGTGAACGTCATAAAGCTGACTCAGTTTTAATTGAAAAGGCTTGGAATCGTGTAAAAGCGTTAGATAGTAGTATTGGAGAGAGAGCAGCAGCATACTTTGTAACAAACATGATGAATACGAAGAAAAATTTGGAATGGGATCAAATCAGGAGAGAAAGAAAAGAGTGAAAACATCATTGACTACAATAATCAAAAAGGCTACAAAGGAATTGAAAAAGAATAAACCGCTTGATATCTTGAGTGCAATAAAAGTTGCACGTAAAGCAGTATCGAACTCGATGGGATGTAGGAAAAATGTTGTTATTCCACGTATTATAAATGTACCCAAGATAGGTGGATTCTTACCACTTGTCCCAATTTTAACAGCTCTGAGCGCTGTGGGTAGTTTGGCGTCAGGTAGTGCAGCAATAGTAAAATCTATTAACAATGCAAAGATGGCTAAACAACATCTAGAGGAAAACAAGAGGCATAATAAAAAATGGAAACGGTTGCATTGGGAGCTGGCTTGTATTTACAACCATACAATCAAAGGAAAACGTCCTTAGGTAATGAAAACCTTTGAAATCAACAGTGGAAGGGGAAAGTGACAAGTATAAAATCAGCTAGCCACTCGAAGGAAAAATATTATTCGGTCATCACCACTCATCACTCAACAACACCAGCAGCAGTATCATCACCGCCAGGAGCACACGCGATCAACACTGAAGAGCAGGAGCAGTAGCAGCAGCAGTACTAGACACACACACACACACGCACACACACACAGACACTAAATAATCAGGATGAATCCATCGTTTGAGGCTAGCAACGGAGAGAGAGATTGACTTCACCGAAGTTAATCTTCCTCTTATTACTCCTCCTGCTGAGGACATGGAGATTGAATCAACAGTGAATTATTTGAATGCAATCAAGAAGAAACAGAAGCTCCCTTTCCGCGCTCTACCAAGGAATACGGAATTCAGAATATATGGAGCGTTTAAGGTTCCTAGTAAATTTAATAGCAATTCGCTAAAATTAACATTGGAAAAGTATTTAATTTACCTCCCTAAATGGTATGATGAAGTTAAATCTGTATACATTAAAGAATTAAATACTGGTATTTATACCATAACAAAACAGGATGATGGAGAAATTGTATTCAAATTGAAAATGTAATAAAATATATGCAAAACAATAAATTATATTAACAAAATAAAATAAAAAAATTTTTTAAATGGGGACTGGTAAATTTGGGGAATTTCAGCATTCTTTTTCAGCTTTCTTTTCCAGCTTTATTAGTTCTGATACTTATTATAAAAAATGTTATTGAAATATAAATTCGAAATTTTCATTAGGAAAGGGAAATTGGGGAAATTTCAGCTTTTCTTTTTCAGCCACTTTTCTCCTTTTTACATTGTGTGAATAAATGTAATTAAAAATTTAATTTCATAATTTTAAATGGGGATATGGGAAATTGAAACAGATCTGTTAACAGAAACAGGTCCGTTATCAGAACCGGATACCTGATCTGTACAACCAGGTCTGTTTAAAAGAACAGCTAGCTGTTCGATACAACCAGGTACCTGATCTCTACAACCAGGTCTGTTTAAAAGAACAGTTATCTGGTCGATACAACCAGGTCTGTTTAAAAGAATAGGTAGCTGATCTACTTAACAGTCTGATAGCTGATCTGTACAACCAACTCTCTTCATAAAAACATGCTAATGTATCTGTTTATTGGTTATATATGATTATGTTTCGTAAAATAGATCACAGTACACTAACGACCACAAGACTGAAATAATCATTAATCCACTAACAGTTGAATGAGATAAATTTGAAAGAAAATGAATCAAAATGTTTTAACTCAATTAACTAAAAGCCGAAATGCTCTAAAAAATTTTTCTGATCTTAAACAACTCAAAAGTCAGAACAGTATTGGTCTGGAGGAAACATTTAAACCTATAACTGAACCACTACATGAACTTGTGAATGATAACAAAAATTTCAGACATTGATATCATCAGAGTTCAATAATGTTGAGACTGGAAAAAAACTAGGCAAAACTACTCTCAATCGACCGAGAGAGAAACACACCACCTAACAAGAAAAGGAAACTCACATTTCACAGTGCTAAGAGTCAATTCTCAAAACCTAAATATGATATTGAGAAGGCATTGAATTGGGGAATGGATAGTGTTAATGCTCAAGATGATGATGATGATGATAATGATGATGATCAATTCTATTCTCAACCAGCTATAGAAGACATATCGTTTGAAGGCTTACCTCATACCTCGAAATCGTTAGCGAGAGAAGGTTCTCCTTTTTCATCAACTAAGTTTATGAAGCAAATATCCCCCACACTTCGCTACCATTACCGGTTCAAGACTCACCCCATTCATCATTGCCGTTAACGAGTCAAGAGCCCTCTCATTCATCGAACGTGTTATCAAATGAAACAGCTATACATTCAACGCCTTCGATAACGAGTCAATCAATCCAACATGAAGACAACTCAAAAAATTTGAATATCAGTCAACTGGCACGGGAAGATCTTTTGGATAAGACATATGGTCCATACAAAAATGCAAGTGGACAATTAATGTTGGGAATTCACAGATTAATGTGACTCACAAAAAATTGAATTGGATGATGGACAAAACTGGCGTCTTACTAGTGGATTATATTCATTAATATTCCACAGCCTACCTCAAAATTATAATTCAAATGATCTAGAAATATATAATGAAATTTTATTGATAACTAATGTGCACCGTAGAAATTTTAATTCCGATGGACAGATCAGAGGAACAAGGGCAAATAAATATTCAAAAATTATTAAACCACTCTTAACAAAATCACGTACTGCTGAGTCTACACCTAAATTCTCAAAATCAATTGTTTCTGGTACTGGTTTCATGTCACTCGCGACGAATAAGCCCAATTATGTATATTGGGACGATCCAAATGAGTTGGTTGAACGATTACAACTCTTAATTGCCTCTCAAACAGCTGGAAATACGAATCATACTAATGAAATTACATCAATAATTGAAGAATTGAGAGAGGCTCAAATTATACACTAAATTCATATATAATTGATTGATAATATTGAAATGAGCTTATAATCATTATGTCTGTTGACAAGTTTGGACGTTATGTAAATGATAAGCAGATCTCTATTCATTTAAAACGACGTGAGAAAATACCAGGACTCTACATTGATAATGATGGAAGTTACAATATACAAGGAAGACGTTTAAAAATGGTCGCTTACCAATTGAGAATGCCGACTTGGCGATAAAAGAATATGTGGACCAAGTTGTAAACGATCTGAGAAATTTTCTAACATCAATGATTTCAAGTCATCAAGAAAGGAATGAGAGATTATTATCCGATAAATTGTCTACAGTTGATCAGCGAATAATCAAGACTGAAAAATTACATCAGATATTCTTGATAAAATTTTACGCTCTCATATTCGAAAGTAATAAATATGTCTAGACGGGGAATAATTAATGAAATACTTGCTCTTTCACGTAAGCATTTTCTTAGACGTAGAGTTATAACAAAAGGGATAAACGAATTATGGCAAGCTGACTTGGTTGAAATGGGGAAGTATGCACACTCAAACAATGGGTATCGCTACATGCTAACAGTTATAGACACATTCTCAAAATTTGGATGGGGAAGCAATAAAGTCTAAAAATGCAAAAGACGTTGGTGAGGCCATGGAGAAAATATTTCAATCAGGGAGAGGATTCCCAAAAATCTTCAAACAGACGATGGAAAAGAATTCTTTAACACCCAATTTAAGATATTAATGAAACGATATGGAATCAACCACTATTCAACATTTAGTAGTCTAAAGGCCTCAATTGTTTAACGATTTAATAGATCATTAAAAGACCTAGTGTGGCGTGAATTCAGTTTCAATGGGACATACAAGTGGGTTGATATATTCAAATCACTAGTTTCCGTTTACAACAATAGACATCATAGAACTATACGAATGCCACCCGTTAATGTAAACACTAAAATGAGAATCATATTTTGAAAACTGTCTACAACAACATTAAAATGTTTGCGGGAAGCAAATTGAAAATGGGTGATTATGTACGCATCAGCAAGTACAAACACGTATTTGAAAAAGGCTATACTCTAATTGGACAACTGAAATTTTTAAAATAAGCAAAGTACAAAATACTTACCCAACAACATACTTACTACAAGACTTCAATGGGAATCCAATTCAAGGTGGTTTCTACAAAGAGGAACTGAAAAAACAAGTTTTCCTAACACTAATCTGGTTGAAAAAGTGTTAAAAAGAAAGGCAATAGAGCTCTAGTGTGTAATAGGCCGCTTGTCGTGTCTGAAATTGACTAAGCCTAAAAGTATGCAACATTTTTTTCGTTCTTTTTCTGTACACATACATAGTTATACCTATTATTTATTATATTATTTATTTATATGTTTATTGTCCTAGTTAATTTGTATTATTTAATCTGTTTAGTTGTATAAATTTATTTGTAGTCTGAGAAAATGGTACTAAATGTCTTGTCATATTTTTGTTCTGAGAAGCAGAGCTTTATTTCGCAATGGTTCTGAAAGCTCCAAAAATAGCGCCATCTATTGGTGGACCATGATAATTACAAGCGTGAGTTACAAGATCAGCTGATCGTGTTAAGTCCACACCAAAAGAGACAACGATTACCTTTTTGAGTAGGATTAATTGTCAAATTTCCGAAAAAGGTTTTTGTTGTTGGTTTTGGAAGAAAATGGTTAGCAGGTTAGGTGCAGAACCTAAGTAAAAAAAAAAAAAAAAAAAAGAAATAGTGGAAAAGTGCATGTGCTTTAATAGAAAAAAATACATCGGTGAAGTGGTTGGTGTAGTAAGATGCTTAAAACGTACTTTGCACCTTGCCGTCCACTTGTAGCTGTTTGTCCACTAGAGGAATTTGCCAACTGGCGTAAATAAACCAAGTGCCGTTTTCCAGATTAGGATTCGGCACCCAGATATAATTTAAAACCCAGTTATAAGTTATATAAAACTCCGCCATAAATTATAATAACTTAGTCATATTGTATATAAAAACCCGTGTGTAATTTAGAAATCATTTAAAATGAAACTTCAACACACACAACTGCTTGACTAACGGCCAACAACAAAAGCTTCGTCGCAGCTGTGCTGGTCTCCTCAGCTGTCGGTACACCAAAACAGATGGTCTACCTAAACGACGGTAGCCAGAGATAGTTGCCGACTCGCACTGCTAAACGGAGAACTGCTTCAAGCAGGTTGGCTTCGTCTGTTGTCGAAGAACAACTTACCGTTGGCAGTCTCGCCTCATTCGCTGGCTACGGATTTTGCTGCTCCTTATTGTGTCATCGCGGCAGAAGGCGAATAGCTGATTGTCAGTCTTTGTTTTTGAGTATTTTTGTTGGATTATTGTTAGTTTAAATTGTTTAGTTAAAATGTGCATTTTAAGTGAATGTTTATAATTGTTGTAAGTGTATTATGATGTGGCGAGAAAATTGAAACAACAACTTTTCTTGGGCACTCATAATGCAAGTACCACGGTATTGCTGTAGAAAGTAACAACTGCAATCAGTTAAGAATGCATATAAGGCACCATATATAGGCAAAATATTTTTTAAAAATTGTATTTAGTTGTAAAATTTCTTGTGCCTGTATTGCCTGCAAAGAATTGCCCTAGCAGCTCATAGCAGCCAGCTTTTACGCTTGCGCAAAAGCTTTATTTTTATTGTTTATCCACAGCTTCACCACAGACAGTCACTAACACAAGGAAAGATCTTTCTGCGTGGGAGTCGCCGAATGTATGTAAGTCTGTTTCACTCTTACTAATTGATTAGATACATATGAGTTAGAGCTTTTGGTGCATCTCACCATAGCGCTGCTACAGCTGCTACTGCAGTCCCAGCGGTCAATGACCTTGTAAGGCTGGCCATATGCCTGCATTGAGTGACAGCCATCAGCTGATCCTCATCCAATTGCTTGCGCAGAAATTTTTTTTGTTTAAAAGATAGATAATGTTTGCCTATATGCATTGTGCTTTCCATCATTCTCAATGAATTCAGTTTGCCTGCATTGAGTGACAGCCATCAGCTGATCCTCATCCAATTGCTTGCGCAGAAATTTTTTTGTTTAAAAAGATAGATAATGTTTGCCTATATGCATTGTGCTTTCCATCATTCTCAATGAATTCAGTTTATTTGCAAAATTCTTAAATTATTAGTAAATTTCAAAACCAAAAATAATTATTTATATTATATTTATGTTAGATCATATTTTATATTTATAGGTTAATTATTTTTTTGTTTTTTCTTTATTTATTTTTTTTCTTTTTGCCTTATTTTAATTACGCCTCATACACACTTACTATGTTTGTCCGTTAATTTATTTATTTATTTATTTTTCTTGTCATTTCGTTTGTAATGTTAAAATTCAAATCACTTTTCTTATATGTTAATAAATTAAGTATGTCCGCTTAAGTGTTTACTTTTATTTGGAACCATGCCTAACCAAGCAGGAGTAGGTTAGCCGAACCACTGTCTCTTAGGGATCCTGCCAACTTTTAATTTTTGGCATTTGAATGCAGGATCACGGTAGGGTGGGCGTCTGCACACAATATCAGCTGTGTTGCATGAGAGAGTGGCTCCGTCTTCTTTGTTAACCTACCTTCCTCTCCTTCCTTTCTCTTCTCTTTCACTATTGTTTATTGTAACCTTCCCATTGCACTTCTTTTCTGTCTTCCCTTATGTACGCGAATTTTAAATGTATTATTATTATAAGTGGTGCGTCCTATTAGTTGGCCCTTTCCTTGAACCCCATGCAATCTGAGCAAAGCCCGGAGAAGCCAGCGCGTACGCCACACTAGTAAACCCAACACCAGCACCCGACGAATATTACACTAGTGATTCGTTACAGATATAATTATAATTTAATAATATATTTTGGCGCCCAATCGTGTGGCCTGTTTTTGGATAGAATCTAAACATGGCCTTTAAAATATTATATATGCCCTAGAATCAATAACATCCAGTGATTCAAGTCTTTTGTTTGTCTTTATACATATTTGTGTACTAGGTTAGTCTCTTTGTGTCTATTTTATTAGCGAGAAAGAAATACCTCGTAAAATCAAGACAAAAGAACTTAACCAAAGAACAAAAGAACTTAAACTTCCCTTTTAGTGGCTGTTAAGGCATTCACATTTCAATTAGTGTTTGAAACGGATCGTGGCTCAGAGCTGCTTTCTCGTCATACTAATTGAAGGTATGCCTATCTAGCAACTAGTCCTATCCATTCAGGTGGGTTAATTAGAAAATCTGGAGGCTAACTTACACTCTGTGAAGTTTTGCATGGTTTCAAATATCTTATGAATCGTGGTTGTTTATCAGTTTTGTTGAAATTTGCATTTGTATTATTATTTATTTATCTATTTAATTGTTCAGTTATTTTTGTGTGTTATTTATTATTTGGTATTTGTTTATTTATTTATTTATTTCATTTTCTCTTATTTATTTAAATCTTTATTTATTTATATATTATTTTCCCCATTATTATTATTTATTTATACAGTTGTTTGTAGAAAATTTTTCCTTCATTAGCAGAAATTCTGAAGATTAGGTCTTACATATCATGCCAGGTCCCATAATTCAAGGTGAAACCATTTGTTGTGTTTGCACTCAGGAGGTCGAACATCCTGCTCAATTGTTAGCTACAAGGTGCAATCATTATTTTCACCACGCCTGCTTTAATACTCGCACTGACAATAGGAATTTGTGTCCAGTGTGCCGAACGGTGTTAACAAGATCTTCTGTGAATCTTGCTGAAGAATTGGAAGCAGCCAGTTCAAGTGCCACTATGAGAACTAGAGGGCAAGCGAAAGCCACGGCGACGGTCACATCGGCAAATGCCAATGTAGGAAATTCTACAGGTATTGGTAGTAGGTCCAGCTCGCAGCCAAGGCAGCCGACTCCAATTCCACAAGCTCCGCAACCGGTTGTAGTTCAGAGTCCAATAGCTCAGCCAGCAGCAAGTGCTGTTGGCCAAGAAATACAACAGACAATTGCGGCTGCGATATCAGCAGCATTAGTGCAGCAGACGCAGTTACTATCGCAGGTGATGGAAAATGGTTTTCAGAGATTAGTTCAGCAACAGCTAGCTGTCAATTCTGAACCAATTCAATCTATTCCAAGACCTTCTCCACCAAGTCCACAGCATCAAAGCTTTGAAGAGTTGTTTGGATTACCAAATCGGCTAGAAACGAATCCGTTGGTAAATCCGAGAGCGCCGCAAGTTGGTGCCAACTCTTCGCCATTAGGTTCTCAATTGAGTAATACTCTACGACCCGACAGGATTAGTCAGATAATTGCTAATTGGAAACTAAGATATTCTGGACACTCGTCTATGTCTATAGAAGATTTTCTCTATCGAGTAGAGTCATTGACTCGACAAACTCTGGACGGAGACTTTGAGTTGCTAGCAAGATATGCGAGTAACTTGTTTGAGGGTAGAGGGAGTGAATTTTTCTGGAGGTACCACAAAAGTGTGACAGAAGTTCGTTGGGCAGACTTATGCAAGGCATTGAAAAATCAGTTTACGGATGGCAGAACTGATTGGGAGATTCGAACAGCTATTTCGCAACGAAAGCAGAAAGCCAACGAATCGTTCGATCAGTTCTACGAAGCCATTATGGCATTAGTAGATTGTTTGAACAGCCCAATGAGTGAGCAGTCCATACTGGAGGTCTTGCGAGCCAATTTGCTCTCGGATATTCAGCACGAATTATTGTATGTGCCAATATTCAGCGTTGAGCAGTTGCGTCACACTGTTCGTACGCGAGAGAGGTTTTGAAAACCATTTCAATGCCATCAACCGTTCCCAGAGGTTTACCGAGACGGCATGTAAGTGAAGTCACGGTACAAGCCACAATGGATGAAGAGGATGATGTTGAAGAGCCAGAGAATCTGGAGGTGGATGCTCTAACACTTTCTTGTTGGAATTGTGGGAAGAGTGGACATCGATACCAAGATTGCGTAGCAGAACGTAAAGTGTTTTGCTACGGTTGTGGTAAGCGTGACACGTATCGACCCAGTTGCACGAAGTGTGCAATTCCAAAAAACCCGTATGGGCGTGCACCGTTGACAAGTGCACGCAAACTAGTCTCGAAGGGTACCAACACGGAGTAAAAGAAGATATAAATGTATCGAAAATAATACCAGAAGTTCAAGTAAACCCGGCTAGATCCAATATTTCAGATTTAGATAATGTTTGTAGTTCTTGTATTCGTAATAAGCAGAGGAAGGGGAACTATATACGAATTAAAAATGAGGAAAAAAGAGCTTTGTTAGCGTCAATAGTAGACATCGCGGATGATCTTCGTCCTTATGCCCAAGTCAATATACTAGGCAAATTGATAACGGGGTTAATGGACACTGGCGCTAGTATTAACTGCATTGGTGGGAAGTTAGCAGAAGAAATATTAACTAATAATACCGAATATACGCGGTTGTCATCAGCTGTAAAACTGCTGATGGAAATAGGCAACGAATTTGTGGCAAGTTGGTTATTCCTGTCCAGTTTAAGGGCAAGACACATTCACAACGATTTTATATCGTCCCGACTTTGTCGCAGGACTTGTATTTAGGTATTGAGTTTTGGAGAGATTTCGAGCACACTTACTATGTTTGTCCGTTAATTTATTTATTTATTTATTTTTCTTGTCATTTCGTTTGTAATGTTAAAATTCAAATCACTTTTCTTATATGTTAATAAATTAAGTATGACCGCCTAAGTGTTTACTTTTATTTGGAACCATGCCTAACCAAGCAGGAGTAGGTTAGCCGAACCACTGTCTCTTAGGGATCCTGCCAACTTTTAATTTTTGGCATTTGAATGCAGGATCACGGTAGGGTGGGCGTCTGCACACAATATCAGCTGTGTTGCATGAGAGAGTGGCTCCGTCTTCTTTGTTAACCTACCTTCCTCTCCTTCCCTTTCTCTTCTCTTTCACTATTGTTTATTGTAACCTTCCCATTGCACTTCTTTTCTGTCTTCCCTTATGTACGCGAATTTTAAATGTATTATTATTATAAGTGGTGCGTCCTATTAGTTGGCCCTTTCCTTGAACCCCATGCAATCTGAGCAAAGCCCGGAGAAGCCAGCGCGTACGCCACACTAGTAAACCCAACACCAGCACCCGACGAATATTACACTAGTGATTCGTTACAAGTGCGCTGGTTGGGTTTCCCCAAACCGAAGACAGCTGGATTCATAAAATGAAATTTTTGTAATATTATAAGATTGAAAACAAGACCAACTCCACAACTCATATTTCGATACAACAACTTATAACTGGAATAAATAATTTTATGAAAATGTTTAACGATAAAATTTTTCCTGAACACATGGAATATTTATCAGAATCATTGAAATAAAATTATGTTACATACAGAACATGCAAAGAAGAATATTATATTTTTAAGGGAAATGGAATTTTTACAGCACTATTCGGTTTTTCTTTCAGATTTTCTATTTTATCTTCAAGTGTCTTGGAAATGGTGTTGTACTCTCGTCTGAATTACATCACGTTCCCATCCTTTTAACGTTCATCACGTCTTCCTTCCTCCGCTCCGATTTCGAATACATTCGAATTGACGAGACAAGTGGGCGTCACACCTTCATTCGTTTTACAGGTAGCGTGGCGCCTACGATCGTTTTACAGGTAGTGATGCGTCACGTGCAAGGCTCCTTCGATCGTTTTTCAGGTAGCGTTGGGCTTCCGAGCATATTTCGTCACGTTTCGTAACGTTGATTCGTGTTAGACGTTCACGTATTCGATCGTCTTGGATGTGGCGCTGCGTCACGTTTCCGTCCTTTCGTTTCGTAACGTTTCGATCTAGTATGATGCGTTGCCCCACGACCTACGTTTTCGAGGTGGGTGTTCGCGCGTTCGTACGCTACGTTCGTTAAAGAGCGTATCACGTTTTCGTAGGACGACTTCGTATCACGTTTTCGAGTACGATCTACGAATCGACTGCGACCCCGATCCACTCACCGTCTCGTCTCGGGACACACGACCTCGAGAGCGTATCGTAGCACGTGTTCGTTGCACGTTTTCGTCCTCGATCTACGAATCGTTTTCGACTGCGACCCCGACCCCGATCCCTCACCGTCTCGTCTCTACCTCGAGAGCGTATCGTAGCACGTGTTCGTCATACGTTTTCGCCCTCGATCTCCGAATCGTTTTCGATTGCGACCCCGAGTGCGAGACCGAGTGCGACCCCGACCCCGAGGGCGTGTCGGGACAAGCGATCTCGACCCCGACCCCGAGGGCGTCTCGGGAGAAGCGACGTCGACCCCGACCCCGACTCCGAAGGATTTGTCTGACGAAACGCCCCGACCCCGATCCTGATTCTTTCATCGCCCCGTCTCGGGTCGCGTACGATTCGTCACACAAATCCCACACTTGTCATTTCCACAGCTAACCCTAATTAAATTGCATCTTTATTACCTCACACTTGACATTTCAATAGGTTACCCTAATTAAATTGCATCTTTATTACCTCACACTTGACATTTCAATAGGTTACCCTAATTAAATTGCATCTTTATTACCCCTAAATTGACATTAATGACATGTGACCCTAATTAGCACTTCCTTGTACAGAAACTTGATTTGTATAGAGACTTGATATTCCAACTACTAGAAATTTACATCGCAAGTTATTATCAATTATTTAAGAGATGATATCTTTGCATGTTTTGGAGTACCGGAAGTTATAGTTAGCGACAATGGCACTCAATTTAAAAGCCATGAGTTCATTAACTTTATTTCCAAATTCGGAGTTCAGCATATGAGAACAGGTGCTTATGCTCCGCAATCAAATGCAGCCGAACGAGTTAATCGCTCCATTAACGCAGCCTTAAGAGCTTATATACGGAGTGATCAGCGGGTGTGGGACATTTATTTGCCAAGTATCAATGCGGCTTTAAGAAATTCCATACACCAGTCGATTAGTATATCTCCATATCTTGTAGTATTCGGACAACACGGTCAAGATTTTAAATTGCTTAGAAATCTTGACTTGCTTAGCGATGGAACGGAAGGTTTAAATAGAATTGATCAATTTCAGAAGATTCGTGCAGACTGTTGGCGCATTTGATAGTTATTAGTTAAGAGCATGAAGTACCAAATGAAATTGTTAGAATTAGGGCGAAGCGAGGCGCAATAAAGCTTTCGTTTGTTGCTCTCTGAGCGAATTCGCCTCGCTTCGCCACTCTAGTTAAGTTAGGCTTAATGTAACTTAGCATAGAATTATAAACACAGTTGAAATTGAGAACTCTACAGCGCGTCATCATTTACTCTGTTTTCGTTTTCGTCGTTTAACAACAACAATTAGGTCCAGTCTTTGTGTTCGCGAATAAAGCGGAATTATAATTGCAAAACTCTTGTAATTTTTCATGGCGCCCCGGGTGGACACTAATTGTTGTTGTACGCGAGTGATTGAAAAACAGAAAACAAAAACAAAACAAATTCGCGCCGGTCGTTTTAAAATATAATAAACATAAACAAACAATTGACTTTGTGCCAGTGCTGTGATCCACTTGTGTTTGTGTCATCGGTGGAATTTTCTGCATCATCGCTGGAGGACACCCTGCACCTGCAGAAAACACACAGAGGAAAGTGGCTGGGATCATTAAAGATCGCCAATTCCAGGTACTGTGCGAAAAATTGAAAGTAAATAACTGAATTGGTTGCCAAATTGCAAGATTCTAGTGACGCTTTCAATTCTTGGCACATACGTAATAGTAGAGCATTTGTTTTAAATTTTATATCTTTAATTTAAAAAGTAAACCGCTTAGGCAGAATATTGTTTTTGTTTTCTAAGTGAAAGTGACTAGGGAAATTTTTTATTTCCATTGCATCGAACTTCTTCTTTTAGTTCGTTGCAATTTTCGCTTTCGTCGCCCCCTTTGTCACCAGATTCGTAGCCGCTGTAAGTTGTGTGCTGTTGCTAAGCGCACATACGTATATACATACATATATACCCGCAAGCCAACACTGCACCGGTGCATTTCGGCTCCGTGTTGTTGTTGCTTGCATTTCGTTTTCGTTTCGCGCTTAGAAACAGCGCACATACACACATACATACGTTAGCAAGCCAGCATCTGCGACACTGCTCTACGCCGCTCCAATATGGAGCTGCGTAACGGGAAAACCGTCCTATCTGAAGGAGATGCGGGCGGTCTATCGCACAGTAGCCCTACGCCTGATAATGGGCTTCCGTACCATCTCGGAGGACGCGGCACTGGTGCTGGCAGGACGCCACCAGTTGACCTGGAGATCAGGGCACTTGCAGACATGCGGGCGGGAGCCAACTCGACCATAGTGTACGAGCATCTGTTAGTTGAGTGGCAGGGCAGATGGCGATCATCAACAAAAGGTCGATGGACAAACGTACTTATTCCTGACCTAATAGCATGGACCAACTGCAAACACAAGGAGCTGGATTATCACCTAACTCAGTTCCTTACTGACCATGGCTGCTTTCGGAGGTACCTAGCAAGGTTTCATCACGTAGATACCCCACAGTGCATTTACTGCGTGAATGAGGTGGAGTCAGCAGAGCACGTGCTTCTACACTGCTCACGCTTTACTGACGAGAGAGAACAATTGACGAGAATGATAGGATCTCCACTATCACCATCGGGATTATTAGCTGCGATGATGGCAGACGCTGTGACATGGCAGGCGTGCCACGATATCATCATCAATATAATGACACGAGTGCGAGCTGACGAGACGACCAACAGACCAGGCAGCGATAGCTGATCCTCGACGCCCGTGGGGTGGCGGGTTAAGAATACCATCTCAGCCGTCTCGGCTTGTCGTACAAGGCGACTAAACGAGTTCCCAGCGGGCGGTATTCGCGCAATATGACGAAGGAATGCATAGAAGCATTACATTCCTGCTCACCGACGTAGTATCTTTATTGACAGTCTCGGTGAGCACGTACTGGACAGACGAGACCAAACGGAGGTTTTTAGTGCGTAAGAATCGCACATATCCATCTACAGGAGGTAGATGGAATCTTTTTGAAGATTTTCCTGCCGGGGTGTAAACCAAAAAGCCAGCATCTGCACAGTGCATTGCGCTCTGTAGTCTGTGTTGTTGCTTGCACTTTTCGTTGTCGCGCGAGTTATATATGTTTGACATATATATACATGAGTTGTATTTCAATAAATAAGAATGTACACAGTGTCGTAGATTTGAACTGGTTTATTCAGAGAATTGATACAAACTGAAGTTAAGCTGTGCAAGAAGTGCTATTTTATACTTGGATGTTGGCGGCAGCCAAACCGTCTGAGTTGTTTATAATTACGTTAGCATATTCTGACTTTAGAGTGCAAGCTTGGTTGTTTATGTTTACGTTAAAGAAGCTAGCAGTCCCAGTTTGGGTTATTAGTTTATAGTGGAAGCTTGAATGTTTATGTTTACATAATTGACGATCGCAATCCCGATCTAATGGAATGCTTTGTATGTGTTAGTGTTGGGTAAGTGGTAAGTGGTGACAAATGAGATGGGGAAGTGGTAAGTGGTGACAAATGTATAACTCCTCCATCGCCAGAATTTGAATTCTCCTGAATTCTTTTAAAATTAACATGAATATTATTAGGTCTTAATTTTATACACAAGTAAAATATTAATATTAATATAATAATTGCAAATATAATTGAAATGCCATAACTTATTTTTTTATGAAATTTTAACTCTGTGATTTCTTGTAAGTTTTCAAAGTTCTGTATTGAGAAGTGTTCAAAGTTTATTGTGTTTTTATAAGATTGGTTCAATAAGTTTGTTGGGTAAAAAATCTATCATAAAATTCTATTTGTTCATTTGCAAAGTTTTCAGATAATATTTGAATTTTACAGTTAACAAATTGTATTAAGTAGTTTCCATTTAATGTAATATTTCTTTGATCGCAATTTTGTTTTAATTTTTCGTTTTACTGTTTCTTACAATTATTGTTTCATCATCTATTTGTTCTATACTGGATTTATTGTTGAATTTGAATTTACAATTGTTGTTTATTGTGCAGCCTTTTACTTAATGTTAGTTCCTTTAAAATTACATTTTCTTTATAATCGTATATTTTATTACAAATTTGAGTAATTAGTAAATTTTCTTGATCAATTTGAATATTGTTGCTGTTAGGTATTGCAGTTATGAGTTTGATGTCTGTTTTATAAAGTTTTTGGGTAGCTTGATTGCCATGACAATTGCGTTGTTTTTGTATTTTAATATGCCCATTCTGATTAATTTAATTTTATAAAAATCTATTTTAAATTTATTTATTTCTGTCTTTTGATAATATTTCTGGTAAAAATATATTGTTTTTTTGCTGATGCAATGGTTTCTTGAATATAATTTAATTTTTCTTCAATATTTTTAAAGTTCTCATTTGATCATTGAATAATATGTTTTTTATTGTTTCTTTTGTTTGGTTATTCATTTTGGCTGAAAGAAGTTCTATCATATTTCTGTCTTGATGGATTATGCCTGCTAGTGTGTTAATAGTATTATTAAAATGGTTGTTAATGTGAATTTGTTGGTTTAAGTTAGTGATTGCATTGTGATTATTTTGATCTATTATATTTAAGTGTTCTATAATTTCTTCCCTGTCCTCATTGTTCATAACGCCAAATAGCCATTTATGTACGGTGCCTATTCCATTAAAAATACCTCTTTCTGTTCGTGTTGATGGAGTGATAGAACTTACTTTTGCCCTTAGTAATTCTATTTCATCAATTAATGTTTCCTTATTTGCTATTTCGATATTCTTTATATTGTCGTATATTTTATTGATTATTATTGTGATTTGATTAATGTCAATAATGTGCAAAATTATAATAGTTTCATTTACAATTTCTGTAGAATACATATGTATAGGGACATATCCTGCCTCCTCTTGAATTGGGACCACATGCAGTCTAGCATGTGTCATTGATAAAATCATTAAAGTGATTAATAAAATATTCTGAAAGTGCGAGTAAAAGAAAACAAGTAAAGAAAGCTACAGTCGAGTGTACTCGACTGTGAGATACCTGCTACCCATTTTGAATAAAAATTATATATTTTGCGGTATTATTCTCAAAATATACCAAATATACTGCAAAAATACTAAAAATATACCAAATGGTATATGTGGTATATCGATATAGTACCGCATTCAAAATATACCATAGACGGCACAATATTCCAGATTTTCAGCCAAAGCAACTCAGACCCCTAGTAAGTAGGCGTTTTTGCCCATACAAAAGTATTTCTTTAATTACTTCCACAATTTTTATCTGATCGCAACCAAATTTTCAGGGATCATAACTACTAAACTATTACTGTATATACCAAAATTTGTAAGTCAAGCTTTAAAATTACGCTTGTTATTCGATTTTTGATTTGCAGGGGCGGAAGTGGGCGTGGCAAAAATTTGAAACAAACTTGATCTGTGTGCAAACATAACAAATGCTGTCGAAAACAAATTATAGCTCTATCTCTTATAGTCTCTGAGATCTAGGTGTTCATACGGACAGACGGACTGACGGACAGACGGACGGACGGACAGACGGACATGGCTGTATCGTCTCGGCTGTTGACGCTGATCAAGAATATATATACTTTATAGGGTCGGAGATGCCTCCTTCTACCTGTTACATACATTTCCTGTCGGCACAAAGTTATAATACCCTTCTACCCTATGGGTAGCGGGTATAAAATGTATATATATATATGTATTTATTACTAAAACTGTTAATGTATATGTGCATGTATTTTAATTTTGTTCCATTTTTAATGGTCTTTTGATATTACATGGATGAATATCTTCTAGTTTGGCGTATCTAAAATACGGCTCATCTTTATGTCTTAATCTTTTGTAATTTTTAATTGGTCCTTCCTCTCTTTTTTTTCTTCATACTGTTCTCTTTCTTCATTTAGTTTTGTTATGATTTTTCTTTGTTAGCGCTTATTATTTCTTTTAAGGTCTTGTGAGTTCTTTTGTATTTTTAGCTTCGTTTGGGGAGCATTTTATAGTTGTGTGATACCTATTATTGTAAGTGTTGACAGCAATTTGAATTTTTGATTCTATCGAGATGTCTTCATCTATGCTATTGACAATTTCTATTAACGTGGAGTGAAGTCTTTCAATGTCTGCGTTACCTGTGTGCGAGTTTGGTTTTGTTAAATGTAACTCGACTTTTTCTTTATTTAAGAAACTTTGAATCTGTTCTGATCTAAATTCATTATCATTAATAATTTTGTTGGGCTTGCCAAATTTTGTGAATTGCTCTATTATAATTTGCAATTTTGCCCTCCAATTCCTATCTTTTATATTGTATGCAGCTACAAATTTTGTAAGTTTATCTATGATTGTAACAAATGATCGGTGTTTGATATGGAAAATGTCTATATGAATTATTTCATTTTTCTCTTGAGGAGTTTCTGTGATATTGAATTTTGCTTTGATCGGTTTCCTGTCATACTTAATTTCTCTACATTTTGTGCAGTTGGATATAACTAAGTTAATGTGCTCTCTAAGTTTTGGATAATAAATTTTGTCTTTCAAACTATAAAATGTCTCGTTCATGCCACTATGTAGGGATTCTTTTGTGTGATATAAAGCTATTTGTTTGTGGAGTTCCTGTTCGTCATTTATGTCTACTGCTCGTTTTGTACATTTTAAGAATTTTATATTTTTCGTGTCTTTAAAACTGTCTATTATAATACATTGTACTTTATAGTAAATGGAATCTGGTACTTCTGAATATATGCCAATAGTTCCCCTATTAATATTGTTTAAGAGTTTCTGTTCTATTTCTAAATTGTCGTCTGCTGGATTAATTTCAATAATTTTTCTGCCTTTATTTTTAATTATACTGTCTGTTGCTAAATATGTGATAATGATTTGAGTTTTGAATTTATTAACTATATCATCTGTTATATAAAAATCTATTGGTTCGTTCTCGTTTGCTGAGTGAATTGTGTCTGTCAATGCTAAATTTGATTCATTAATATTTTCTTTGTCTATAAGCGGGGCTGTTTCCTGCCTACTGAGGAAATCCGCCACTTTGTTATTTTTCCTTTAAAATATTTGATATCACAATCAAATTCTTGTAGTTTCAATATCCATCTTTGATGTTTTGTCCTTGAGGTCTTTCCCTTTGTATTTTTATTTAGATACATAATTGGTTGGTGATCAGTTATAATTGTAAATTGTGTGCCATATAGGTAATGCCTAAAGTAGTCTACGGCATACACAATTGCCAGAAATTCTTTATCTGTCGCGCTGTATTGCTTTTCGTGTTTGTTTAGGGTCCTAGATACGAATGCTATTGGCTGAGTTTGCTGTGATAACACTGCTCCTATTGCAAAATCACTCGCATCTGTCGTTAATGTAAAAGGTTTATCGAATTCTGGGAATTTCAAAATTGGATGTGAACTTATAAGTTCTTTTAAATTTTCAAAAGAATCTATAAATTCTGAGTCATTTTTATTAATATTATTTCCTTTTTGTAAATATTTGATCATAGGGTATGCAATTTTTGATGAATCTTTTATGAACTTTCTATAAAACCAGTCATGCCTAAAAACCTTTTAGTTGTTTTTCTGTTTTGGGATTGGAATAGCTAAAATATCTTGTATCTTTTTTGGATTTGGTCGAATTCCGTCTTTACTGAGTACATGTCCTAAAAATTCTGTATCTTGTTTCATAAATGAGCATTTATTTACTTGTATTTTTAATCTGTGTTCTTGGAGTTTTTAAAAAATTTTCTAAAGCATGTTTGTGTTCTTCGAGCGTTGTTGAGAATATTAAAATGTCGTCTAAGTAGACTACACATATTTTGTTTATGTAATCTCTTAAAACATCATTCATTAATCATTGAAAAGTTGCTGGTGCGTTTTTAGTCCGAATGGCATTCTAACGTATTCATAAAGTCCTAATGGTGAAACAAATGCTGTCTTCTCTATGTCTTCTTCAGCCATCAAGATTTGATGATAACCTTTTGCTAAGTCCAATGTACTGAAATATTGAGCCCTACCAAGTTTGTCTAATATTGAGTCCATGAGAGGTAACGGATATTTGTCTGGTATTGTTACATGATTTAATCGACGATAGTCTACACATAATCTATATTTTTGTACTCCTGAATTATCTATTTTCTTTGGCACCATGCATATAGGTGCTTTTTCTTATTATGCCGTTTCTTTCCATTTCTAAAATTTGTTTTCGAATTTCTTCTTCATATTTTGGAGAACACCTGTAAATTTTCGAATTGATCAGTTGGTCCATTATTGTTCTTATATTGTGTACCACTGTATTTGTATTTGTCAATTGGTCGCCTTCTTTATAGTATAACTTGTTAAATCTTTTGTCTAGATTGGTAATAATTTTCTTTTCTTCTAAATTTAAATCTGTTAAATTAAAAGCTTTCAATTTCACTTACTTTTCAAAACACAAGCCTCTTCAGGATGCTTGGAATGGAATGGAATTTCAGCGTCATTTATCAGTTTAATTGTTTTCTTCTTGAAATCAATAAATTGAACGTTTCTTTGGATGAAGTCCATACCCAATAGAAAATCATATGATTTATCCAGGGTAAAGCCACCCATCTTGAACGAACTTGTGGAGAATATTGAAATTCTCTTGGTGCTTCTGTCATAACTAAGTAATTATTAGTTTCAAACTTTGCATTAATTGTATGAATTGTTTTTGAATATTTTTCAATTATTTTGTAAAATTTTCCTGCACTCTATTTGTGTTTAATATACTAATTGTGGATCCAGTATCTAACAAAAAGTAAATTTACAATCTTCAATTGTTCCTTCTATTAAAATTTTTCTTTCATCCGAGGCTACTGGGTAAAAAATCTTTAGGGATTTCACTTGTTGTACTTTTATTATCCTCATCAATTATATTATCAACACTCATTGCCTCTGGGGATTCTGTCTAACATTTTGACTTTCATTTTTATTGTAATTATTATTTGGATATTGATGTGGATTATTGTTAGTATTCTGATTTTGTTGATTATTGTTATAGTTATGATTGTATTGTGGATTAGTATTGTTATTCCTATTTTGTTGTTGATTGTTATATTGTCTCCTAGTATTTTGACTTTTTGGAAAATTGCCATTATTATTGTTGTTTTATTATTATTATTGTTGTTATTATTATTATTATTGTTGTTATTATTATTATTTCTTTGATCAATATTGTTACCTGAGTCATTCTCGGTATTTTTACGAATTAACAATCTTTGATTTAAATTTCCAAAATTTAGACCGATATATTTAGCAATTTCATTTCTAACCATTTGCACTGTTGTTAATGGCATTAGCGAGACTGCCATGGAGCCTGCAGCTAATTCTTTTATTCGTTGAATCAATAGTGAACTTAATATATTTACTAAGCTTTCATTATTTTCAAATACAGCAAAGTCTGTTATTTCTTCCACTATGTACCTTACCTTAATATCTAAATCTTTAATAGATGTCACTCTGAGATTGTTGATCTTCCTAGTCAAACCCATTTGGTCCATTCTTGGCCGGTAATGATGTCGCAATTTCTCCTTACATTCCTCCCACGTTGTCGGTGTATTGATGGTGAGAACTGTTCTTGCCTGTCCTTGAATCTTCGTGTTGAATATAACGCTGAAAACCTGATCCGCATCATCTGCATATTCCTGCATAATCTGGTCCACTGAAGCAATGAATCCATGGAGAGTACCATCTTGTCCAGTAAATGTTGGAAGATATCGAGTTTCCTTTTCAATCTGGTTTCTAGCTCTTGTTCTTGAGTTCGCATTTGGTAGTTGCATTTGTTGAACAACAATTTGAGTGAGAGCCTGAATGCAATTCTGCATTTCGTTTATATTTTCGTTTTCCATTTTAAAGTTTATATATTTTTTTTTAGATTTGTTAGTTTAGTTGCACAATTATGACTTTGTCCCTTTTATGCCACTATTGTTTTACACTTTTCACTTTTGGCGATAATTGTTATGCCTTTTCAGCTAAGTTCAAATATCACTTCTTAGTGTGTGTTTTGTTTTTTGTTTTAACTTTTTCACTTTCGATAACACTTGTTATGCCTTTTCAGCTAGTTCAAATGTTACTTCTTAGTGTGTTATTAATTTATCCGTCCGTTCAGACCGGCTGCGCCAGTTATATATGTTTGACATATATATACATGAGTTGTATTTCAATAAATAAGAATGTACACAGTGTCGTAGATTTGAACTGGTTTATTCAGAGAATTGATACAAACTGAAGTTAAGCTGTGCAAGAAGTGCTATTTTATACTTGGATGTTGGCGGCAGCCAAACCGTCTGAGTTGTTTATAATTACGTTAGCATATTCTGACTTTAGAGTGCAAGCTTGGTTGTTTATGTTTACGTTAAAGAAGCTAGCAGTCCCAGTTTGGGTTATTAGTTTATAGTGGAAGCTTGAATGTTTATGTTTACATAATTGACGATCGCAATCCCGATCTAATGGAATGCTTTGTATGTGTTAGTGTTGGGTAAGTGGTAAGTGGTTACAAATGAGATGGGGAAGTGGTAAGTGGTGACAAATGTATAACTCGCGCTTTGCAGCGCTTAGAACTCGCTCCCCTACATTCGTTGGTTGAGCATATCAGTGCGATATCTCGTTTGCTCCCTCGAATTGTGTACTCCCCTATTATTGTCCGAGAAAGCTTAGTGGTTAGCTTAGGACAATTTAAAATAATAATAATAATAAAAAAATTAAGTAAAAAAAAAAAAAAAAATAGTTCAAAATAATAATTAAAAAAAAAAATAATAATAATAAATTTTTTTTTTATTTTCTTTTTCGTTGTTGTTGGAAGCAACAAGATTTATTTTGTATTTTATTTTTATATTTTTTTGTCGTTTCCTCTAATAACCTAAATAAAAACAAGTAAAGAAAGCTACAGTCGAGTGTACTCGACTGTGAGATACCCGCTACCCATTTTGAATAAAAGAAACATATTTTGCGGTATTTTCTAAAATATACCGAATATATTGCAAAAATACTAAAAATATACCAAATGGTATATTTGGTATATCGACATAGTACCACATTCAAAATATACCATAGACGGCACAATATACCAGATTGTCAGCCAAAGCAACTAAGACCCTAGTAAGTAGGCGTTTTGCCCATACAAAAGTATTTCTTTAATAACTTCGACAATTTTATCTGATCGCAACCAAATTTTCAGGAATCATAACTACTATAGTAAATATTGTATATACCAAAACTCGCAACTCTAGCTTTAAAATTATTGTTATTCGATTTTTTGATTTTCGGGGGCGAAAGTGGGCGTGGCAAAAATTTGAAACAAACTTGATCTGCGTGCAAACATAACAAATGCTGTCGAAAAAAAAATTATAGCTCTATCTCTTATAGTCTCTGAGATCCAGTGTTTCATACGGACAGACGGACAGACACACAGACGGACAGACGGACATGGCTAGATCGTCTCGGCTGTTGACGCTGATCAAGAATATATATACTTTATAGGGTCGGAGATGCCTCCTTCTACCTGTTACATACATTTCCTGCCGGCACAAAGTTATAATACCCTTCTACCCTATGGGTAGCGGGTATAAAAGTGTCGTGTGTGCAGCCGTTCACATCATACGTTGCTGCACATATATTCTGCGACTACAAATAGTAGAGCGTTACCACCCCGAGTCTCTCCGCTGTTGAGCCTGATCGTCCATCCACTTCACATGCGATGCATGCGAACGTGTCGGATAAAGTGATCCTGGTCACAGCAGTCATCAAAATAAAGACGAACTCAGGCAATTTCGTCTTAGCCCGAGCTTTGCTGGACTCTGGGTCACAAATGAAGAACTAGCTCAGCGGCTGCATTTGCGTAGAGAAGACTCGTGCATCAGCTTGCTTGGCATTGGTGAATCCAATTCTCAAGTTAAGAAAAGATACACACTGTGGTGAAGTCGCGAGTTGGCTGCAATGAATACGCGATCGATTTATGGATCCTCAAATCGATCTCAGGTTATCAGCCAGATCACACTGTAAATGTCAGTGGCTGGAAGATACCTGACAATATTCAGCTAGCGGATCCCTATTTCTTCAAACCGCAGAAAATTGATCTTCTTATCGGCGCTGAAACATTCTTTGACCTATTGTCCGTTGGCCAAATCAAGCAAGGTCCAGAGTGTCCAATCCTCCAAAAGACAAGCCTTGGGTGGATTGTCTCGGGGCGGTACACTGCTGGTGACAAATCTCACCAGAAGATGACTGTCAATCTGAGCTATCAGGAAGAAAGTTTGAGCTCGATTGACAAGACCTTGCTGAAGTTTTGGACTGTCGAAGATGTGCGCTCTCCCTCCAAAGTCCTTTCCGCTGAACAACAAAGTTGTGAAGATCATTTCACAACTAATGTGAGAAGATTGCCGTCTGGTCGTTTCGAAGTAAGACTGCCGTTTAAATCAGATTCGCACCAGCTTGGGTGCTCATTTGAAGTTGCTAAACGGCGGTTTTTGTCGCTTGAAAAACGCTTAGCTCGAGATCCCGAGTTAAAGCGAATGTACTTGGAATTTATGGAAGAATATGTAGAGATGGGCCACATGTCCGAAGTGAGTCACATCCTTCCAAGTACACCACACTATGATATTCCGCACCAATGTGTACTACGGCCCCAAAGCACTTCGACAAAGCTGAGGGTCGTATTTGATGCTTCGTGTCGCACTTCGACACATAAGCCGTTGAATGACATTCTTATGGTCGGGCCGACCATTCAAGAAGAGCTGTTTTCGACTCTGCTTCGTTTTCGATTGCATAAATATGCATTAACGGCCGACATCAAAAGATGTACCGCCAAGTTATGGTGCACGAGGCAGATCGAAACTATCAGCTCATAGTGTGGAGGAAAGATCCATCAGACTCGTTGAGATTATTCAGATTAAATACTGTAACATATGGCACTGCGCCAGCGCCATTCTTGGCCATACGGTGTTTGATCCAGCTGAGCGAGATTGCGAAATCCTCGCACCCCATGGCAGCTGAGGTTATCAGGCAAGATTTCTACGTTGACGATATGTTGACTGGTGCCGCATGCGTCGAGGACCTGAAGACAATTAAGTCTGAAGTGTCGCAGATACTGCTAGGAGCAGGTTTTGAACTTGCGAAGTGGTTCTCGAATGCTCCTGGGTTCTCCACATCAGACAGTACACCAAAGCCGATAACGATCTCCGAGACTGACGCAACCAAGACTCTAGGTGTGATTTGGTTGCCAAATGAAGACGTGTTCCAATTCCGGATCGACGATTCATTCATGGGTCTTAAAGCGACAAAACGGAACATTCTCTCGGTGACATCGCGGTTATTCGATCCGCTTGGCCTATTGAGTCCCTTAATTATAAAAGCAAAGATACTGCTTCAAGAGCTCTGGCTTCAAAAGTTGGAGTGGGACGAATCCATACCATTGAGTTTGGATACATCGTGGCAGCAATTGAAGTCAAATTTGACACAATTGCAAAACATAAAAGTGCCACGATATTTGTTCACAGAGCCTACGTCACCGATTAGATACATGGCTTCGCCGACGCCTCAATAAGAGCGTATGGGGCGTGTATTTACGTTCGTACGCATACTGCAGAAGGTTGTAAAGTATCATTACTAACCTCAAAATCAAAAGTAGCTCCCCTCAAGACTAAGACTCTTCCTAGACTTGAGTTGTGTGCAGCTCACCTTCTTGCAGAACTCTGCCACCGCATACGAAGACTAATCCGATCACCAATTGAACGGACGGTTCTTTGGTCAGATTCGGAAGTCACTCTTCATTGGATCCGGTCACTTCCTTCCTCTCGCGACATTCGTGTCGAATCGAGTGGCCGAGATTCAAGAGTGGTCAGAGAGCGTGGAATGGCGTCATGTTCCAACTAAGCAGAACCCCGCAGACATTGTATCGAGAGGTTGCGATGTGACTGAACTGTGCGCGTCAATGTGGTTTAGTGGTCCGTCATTCTTGATGGAACCACACGACGCATGGCCAGTTAACCACCATCTCGTCTCTGAAGAGACGCGCAATTTGGAAGTGCGCAAAACAGCTGTTGGACTGACAGCTATAGTTGTAAAGTCAGATCTAGTGGACTCGATCGAAAGTTTTTCGTCGCACACAAGTCTGTTGAGAGTGTTCGCTTATGTGTTCCGCTTCATTCGAAGATGCAAAGACAAAACAGTTCAATTTGAACTGGTTCCAACGGCATCAGAACTGAAAGAAGCTTTCAGTAAAATAATAGAAGTAATGCAGGATTTCGAAAGGGTTCGTAAGAGTACACGTGTGAGCTCGAGTCTACAACGACTCAATCCTTTCATACATGAGTGAAGGATCTTGGTGTTCGTTTTCGTTGTTGCGAGTCGGGGGCGACTGGTAAATGCTCCTATTTCGTATGATGCTAAGTTTCCACTCCTCTTGTCGAAGCGCTCACAATTTGCTCGCAGCTATGTGAGGTACCTTCACTTGACCAACTGTCACGCTGGCCCAAGAGCGCTCGTGAGCATTCTCAGAGAACGACTTTGGTTAGTCAATGCTCAAGAGCTTTGTCGTCAGACAGTACGATCATGCATCCGTTGCTTTAAATGCAAACCTCGGCTGCTTACGCAAATAATGGGAAATTTGCCTGCTGATCGACTCTGAGCGCTCCGCCCATTTTCAATTTGTGGCGTAGATTTTTGTGGCCCGGTTGAGACAACCTATAGGATTCGCGGAAAGCCGCCGTACAAGTCGTACATAGCTTTGTTCGTCTGTTTTGCGTCAAAAGCGGTTCACTTAGAAATTGTATCCGACCTGTCAACTCATGCATTTCTAATGGCTTTCCAAAGGTTTGTTGGTCGAAGAGGATGCCCGAGCCGAGTCCATTGCGACAACGTGACGAACTTCGTCGGAGCAAGTCGCCATCTGGAGGAGCTAAGGAAGCGAGTCGAGACCGAGGAGAACGCAGTTCGCGACTTCGCATCAAGAAGCGGATGCGAATTTGCATTCATACCGCCGAGGGCTCCTCACTTCGGATGACTATGGGAGGCAGGTGTGAAATCTGCAAAGCACCTACTCCTACGGACGGTGGGCAACGCCCTGCTCACGGCCGAGGAGCTGCAGACAGTGGTCGTGGCGGTCGAGGCGGTGCTCAACTCCCGCCCGCTAGGAGCCGTAAGCAACGACCCCAACGACGGCGAGGCACTAACTCCAGGGCATCTACTGGTGGGCGGTCCACTGGTGGCACCGGCAGCATCGCGGACCCGGACCAGGAGGGTCTGAGTTGCTTAAGGCGATGGCGAGCTGTCTCGTCGCTCAAGCGAGCGTTCTGGCAGCGATGGTCCCGGGAGTATGTGCTGGGCCTGCAGGCACGGGCCAAGTGGGACCGGTTGCAGCCAAATCTGCGAATCGGAGAGCTCGTCGTCGTCGCAGAGGACAATCAGCCGCCGATGCAGTGGATGGTGGGGCGAGTCGTGGCGGTATACCCGGGAGCGGACGGGGCGGTGCGCGTCGCAGACGTGCGAACCAGCACAGGAGGGCTGTTTAAACGGCCAATACACAAATTGGCGACTCTGCCAATCGTATGAAGGCACAGCCGTTCATCGGGGCCGGTGTTGGCGCATTTGATAGTTATTAGTTAAGTGCATGAAGTACCAAATGAAGTTGTTAGAATTAGGGCGAAGCGAGAGCGCAATAAAGCTTTCGTTTGTTGCTCTCTGAGCGAATTCGCCTCGCTTCGCCACTCTAGTTAAGTTAGGCTTAATGTAACTTAGCATAGAATTATAAACACAGTTGAAATTGAGAACTCTACAGCGCGTCATCATTTACTCCGTTTTCGTTTTCGTCGTTTAACAACAACAATTAGGTCCAGTCTTTGTGTTCGCGAATAAAGCGGAATTATAATTGCAAAACTCTTGTAATTTTTCACAGACATTGAAAACATCTCACAATGGCTTATGAGAAAAATCAGCAGATGTATAATTTGCGTAGGAGACCACGTTCTTTTGAAGTTGGACAACAAGTGGTCAAACGGAATTTTGCATTAAGCAATGCAGCAACAAATTTTAATGCCAAGTTAGCTCTTGTTGGAATCAACGCTCGCATTAAAAGAAAATTGGCAATTCTTTATACTTATTGGAAGATCTAACAGGGAAAGAATTAGGCACATTCCATGCTAAAGACCTTTGGTAGTTTCTTGTTCACCCTTTTTCAAATTCAATCTTCGTCGTAAAGACTCCCATTGAACTTGTGGTGTAGGGGTGAGCAATGTCCGTTAATTGCAGTTTGAATTTGAATTGTATGGCGGTATCGATATTTGCGACGCGACTGTTGTGCAAGCTAACAGCTGCTCGCGATAACATCTGCATTCGATGATTGATGCACTCGCCAACAGATGTTAGTATATTATTAATTATCTATGGAATATTTGCAGTGAGTTGGCAGGATCACTTTTGCCATTCACATAAGTATCGTATTAAATAATATCGATATCTAACTTAGATTAATCAAGCAATATCGATATTCCCGCTTAATCTAGGCTAGACAATCTCTTTTCAATTCGAAAGCTACAAAGATAGTGTGCCGCAGCAAAATATTAAAAATAAATCTGACTGCATCCGTCATAATATTATATATATATTTTATTGGTGTTGTTCGGGAGTGCGCACTTTTCAAAGTGCATTGTTTTTATTTTCTTTGGCCCTCTTGTTGGTTTTACAAGGTACGTAGTGAGAAAACCACATTTCATAATTCTAATTAGTACGTTTTTCCTGGTGCAACGACCACAGTACAGCACACATCAACTGATCTGCAACTGCAGGGGCCCCGCGCCAAAAGGCGTGGCAACAACTTCGCAAAGGGAGTTGCCACCATTCGCCTAGATATTTGCACTTGAGTCACCAGTTTAGTGACGCCGAGGACAGCAAGAGTCTGTAGAAGCGACGCCATGCGTTGCTAAAACGGTTCCAGAAGGAACACAAGCGTCTGATAAACCCTTTTGAGAGAGAACGGATTAGCATAGAGCTGATCGTTGTCACTTCTCATTATCATCGTGGAAGTGCACCATGCGCTGCTGAGGCTGCGCGTTTCGCAGACTCGTTGCTACGACTCGCTGCTATGTGTTGCCGAGCCCGCACCACTCGTCGCATCCCTGATTGGATGTTGTGTTGACGGTGCGATTGTCACTGGAGGCCACTGCTGATTTTCGTTGCTGCTCCTGACGCCGGCGATAGTGCTGTTGCACTCACTGTCGCCTTGGTTTGCCGTTTCTTTTCTCGTATACAATTTTTCTTGTCCGTACAAAATGTTCAACAATATAACGTAAATTCAATTAAAATAGTATTGAAATATAATTCATGTTTGAATTTAAATTTAAATTTTATATTTAGTATTATATTTTAAGTTAGATATAATCCAATAGTAAGTCCTCATATGGGTATGGTATGTATATAATATTATATCAAAGCTGTTAGATATTCTAATCCTTTTGAAGTTCACCCAGCTCATCAACTCATCAATCATCACAGGCCTGTCGATATCGATGCAGTATAAAAATCAGCGTATAATGAGTATGTGTAAGTACGGCATAGCCGCACAAAAATCGTTTGTAATTTGTATATGACAGCTATTATTTTTGTTATTATTATTCTTATTAGTATTATATTCATGCCCATCCTCTATTAGGAAATACTAGGCAAAATTAATAAAGTAGCAAATAATGCATAAAATGAAGTTATGTACATGCATTATAGTATTGTTGAATTCTTTTGGTATTAATCTCTTTGAATAATCATGAAGTCGAAATAAATTATAAAGTAATGGGCACCTGATATTACTTGTTGTTGCTTAAATTGGGTAAAGGCATAGAGCCAGAAGCTTTTTACAGGTTGGGAGGGTAAAAGAAGAAGAACATAACCATCTTCGTTCTTCATATTTATATATTGAATGCATATACTTCTTAACCGGTCTATCGGTTGATAGCCTATCCTGTCTGTTCCCGTCTTAACTCTGTCTACCTTCTTTTATCTGTGTGGCACGGTAGCTTACTAGGTGGCAAAAGACCCACCCACTTTCCCTGAGCTTTAGTCGACAATGTAGGCAGAGTATGCTTCCAGTTGGCTGCCCACTCAACGGGTCGTCTTATTATAAGACGACGCCCAAGACGTGTTCGTTACACCTTAAACTAGACAGGAATAACCAACTTGCCACAAATACGTTTGCCTATTTCCATCAGCAGTTTTACAGCTGATGACAACCGCGTATATTCGGTATTATTAGTTAATATTTCTTCTGCTAACTTCCCACCAATGCAGATAATACTAGCGCCAGTGTCCATTTATCCGTTATCAATTTGCCTAGTATATTGACTTGGGCATAAGGACGAAGATCACCCGCGATGTCTACTATTGACGCCAACAAAGCTCTTTTTCCTCATTTTTATTTCGTATATAGTTCCCCTTCCTCTGCTTATTACAGATACAAGAACTACAAACATTATCTAAATCTGAAATAATGGATCTAGCCGGGTTTACTTGAACTTCTGGTATTATTTTCTATACATTTATATCTTCTTTACTCCGTGTTGGTACCCTTCGAGACTAGTTTGCGTGCACTTGTCAACGGTGCACGCCCATACGGGTTTTTGAATTGCACACTTCGTGCAACTGGGTCGAAACGTGTCACGCTTACCACAACCGTAACAAAATACTTTACGTTCTGCTACGCAATCTTGGTATCGATGTCCACTCTTCCCAAAATTCCAACAAGAAAGTGTTAGAGCATCCACCTCCAGATTCTCTGGCTCCTGAACATCATCCTCTTCGTCCATTGTGGCTTGTACCGTGACTTCACTTACATGCCGTTTCGGTAAACCTCTTAGAACGGCTGATTGCATTGAAATGGTTTTCAAAAACCTCTCTCGCGTACGAACAGTGTGACGCAAATGCTCAACGCTGAATATTGGCACATACAATAATTCGTGCTGAATATCCGAGAGCAAATTGGCTCGCAAAACCTCCAGTATGGATTGCTCACTCATTGGGCTGTTCAAACGATCTACTAATGCCACAATGGCTTCGTAGAACTGATCGAACGATTCATTGGCTTTCTGTTTTCGTTGCGACATAGCTGCTCGAATCTCCAAATCGGTTCTACCATCCGTGAACTGATTTTTCAATGCCTTGCATAAATCTGCCCAACGAACTTCTGACACACTTTTGTGGTACCTCCAGAAAAATTCACTTCCTCTACCCTCAAACAAGTTACTCGCATATTTGGCTAGCAACTCAAAACCTCCGTCAAGGGTTTGCCGAGTCAATGCTTCTACGCGATAAAGAAAATCTTCTATCGACATAGACGAATGTCCAGAGTATCTCAGCTTCCAATTAGCAATAATCTGGCTAATTCTGTCGGGTCGCAGACTATTACTCAGCTGAGAACCCAATGGCGAAGAGTTGGCACCAACTTGCGGCGCTCTCGGATTTACCAACGGATTCGTATCTAGCCGATTTGGTAATCCAAACAACTCCTCAAAACTTTGTTGATGTGGACTTGGTGGAGAAGGTCTAGGAATGGATTGAATTGGTTCAGAATTGACAGCTAGCTGTTGCTGAACTAATCTCTGAAACCCATTTTCCATCACCTACGATAGTATCTGCGTCTGCTGCACTAATGCTGCTGATATCGCAGCCGCAATTGTCTGTTGTATTTCTTGGCCAACAGCACCTGCTGCTGGCTGAGCTATTGGACTCTGAACTACAACCGCTTGCGGAGCTTGTGGAATTGGAGTCGGCTGCCTTGGCTGTGAGCTGGACCTACTACCAATACCAGTAGAATTCTCTACATTGGCATTTGCCGATGCGACCGTCGCCGTGGTTTTCGTTTGCCCTCTAGTTCTCATAGTGGCACTTGAACTGGCTGCTTCCAATTCCTCAGCAAGATTCATAGAAGATCTTGTTAACACAGTTCGGCACACTGGACACAAATTCCTATTGTCAGTGCGAGTATTAAAGCAGGCGTGGTGAAAATAATGATTGCACCTTGTAGCTAACAATTGAGCAGGATGTTCGACCTCCTGAGTGCAAACACAACAAATGGTTTCCCCTGAATTATTTGACCTGGCATGGTATGTAAGACCTAAGTGTCAGAAACTTTCTGCTGATTAAGAAGAAATTCTGCTACGCCAAACAATTGTATAAATAAATAATAATAATGGGAAAAATAATATAGAAATAAATAAAGATTTAAATAAATAAGAGAAAAATGAAATAAATAAACAAATACTAAATAATAATTAACACACAAAAATAACTGAACAATTAAATGGATAAATTTCAACAAAACTGATAAATAAACACGATTCATAAGATATTTGGAAACCATGCAAAACTTCACAGAGTGTAAGTTAGCCTCCAGATTTTCCTATTAACCCACCTGAATGGATAGGACTAGTTGCTAGATAAGCATACCTTCAATTAGTATGACGAGAAAGCAGCTCTGAGCCACGATCCGTTTCAAACACCAATTGAAATGTGAATGCCTTAACAGCCACTAAAGGGAAGAAAAAGAAATTGGGGAAAATATAAGCATTCATAAAGTTCCTTCATGTTATTAATACCAACTTTAAGAGCAATTATTTCAAAACCAAGTATAGCATAATACCGCATGCAAACCATACTCAGTCGATAATAGATCGCCTAATTAGTAATATTACACTGTAAACTTTTATGATTGCTAAGGACGGACAAAAAACAATACTAAACACATTAAGCTGACTTGCGCCACCACGGGACTATGCAACCCCAGTCAATGAGTTTAGTTGTCAATTGCTGAATTAATTTTGTTGTACTAATTTATTTCCATCGTTTTCATTAGGTGTTTTGCTTACCGCAAGAGGCAGATCTGGTCCACGAACTTTTTCAAAGTAAGGTCTACACCTAAAGAAATACGACAGCATATAAATAACAGCAGACAGTTTGACCGTTTGAGTATAAAAGCCATTTTGAAGCTATTATTTTCGAAAACGTCAACCACTACCATCTTGGTTAAGTTCTTTTGTCCTGATTTTACGAGGTATTTCTTTCTCGCCAATAATATAGACACAAAGAGACTAACCTAGTACACAAATATGTATAAAGACAAACACAAAGACTTGAATCACTAGATGTTATTGATTCTAGAGCATCTATAATATTTTAAAGGCCATGTTTAGATTCTATACAAAAACAGGCCACACGATTGGGCGCCAAAATATATTATTAAATTATAATTATATCTGTAACGAATCACTTGTGTAATATTCGTCTGGTGCTGGTGGAAGGGTTATTAGTGTGGCGTACGCGCTGGCTTCTCCGGGCTTTGTTCAGGTAGCATGGGGTTAAATAAAAGGCCAACTAATAAGACGCACCACTTATAATAATAATACATTTAAAATTCGCGTACATATGGGAAGACAGAGCAGAAGGAGTGTAAAGGGGAGGTTACATTGAGCAATAGTGAAAGAGGGAGAAAGGGAAGGAGAGGAAGGTAGGTTAACAAAGAAGACGGCGCCACTCTCTAATGCACCACAGCTGTTATTGTGTGCAGACGCCCACCCTACCGTGATCCTGCATTCAAATGCCAAAAATTAAAAAGTTGGCAGGATCCCTAAAAGACAGTGATTCAGCTAACCTACTCCTGCTTGGTGATGCATGGTTCCAAATAAAATTAAACAATTAAGCGGACATACTTAATTTATTAATAGTGTCGGGAGCAGCAGACAGCGCATGTTAATGCAATGCTGTGACAGCGTCTGCCGGCAGCGCTGCATCCGCCGGCAGCGCTGTATGATCTCTGTTAGCGATCGCTTGTAGTTCGATCGGCTAATTGCCTCGACTCTTGTTTTGACTATTCAATTGTAAACTCTTGTATATCGTGTCGGTGGCGAAGCTTGAAAGTGTTCAAGTCACAGACAAATAATCAAAGTGGTGGTTAAAACATTTAAAAGTGCAAAGTGCTCGAGAGTGCGAAGAAATATATATGTACATATGTGCATATGCATATATATTTAACAAGCGGAGCATTTCTATTCTTGCATTCTCCGTTGTTTACGCATGTTCGCCGTTGCTCCGTGGCTTGCGCACCCTCTCCGCTCTCCGTCGCTTGTCTATGCTCTCCGCTACTCCGTCGTCGCAGCTGCGTGCGTTGCCCTTCAATCTTGCTGCTCTCTCTTATGCTCTCGGGTTGTGTGATTTAAATCAGCTAATCAACTGATTAACTTTGAACTGCTGCTGTGCGTAAGCAACTTGCGCGCGTTTGTGATCGCGGTGTTGACGCGTTTTCCGTGCTGCGCTTCACTTTGAGCTACTCAAGCAACTAGCGCGCGTTTGTGATCGCGACTTTGACGCGTTTTCTCTTGCTTTGAACTGTTGCTGTGCTTAAGCAAACCGCGCGCGTTTGTAATCGCGGTTTGACGCGTTTTTTTTGCTGCGCTGCACAGTAAATTTGACATACAAAGTGAGCAATTGCCAGTTAGCAAAGTGCGGTTAACTGCTGACAATGGAAAACTCGATAAACGAGCAAGCGACTACTGTCGAAAATCGCGCGCGGTTTTTCAAGCGGAAGGTTTTATCGCTTTATGATAGCCTTGTGAGACTCGATGCGTCACTTTCTGAAGTTAAGGTGGCTGCGTTTAATTCATCTGAATTAGCAGTGCGGTTGGAGCTATTAGAACGTGCTCAAGCTTCATTTGACTTAGCTCAGAATGCGCTGGAGGAGATTGACTATAATGAGATCGGTAGTAAAACACGGGACAATTTTGATGAGCGTTTTCTTGAAGTGAAATCGCGTGTTCGAGCGCAATTTGACAGTCGTGAACGCCAATTGATTCGGTCGTCCACATTGCGGCGTGATGAGACCATCGATCCTTCGGCTAATGGCCTCAGTGCCCGCGCTAACAGACGTCGTCTTCCCGAGCTCAAACTTCCCACGTTCGGTGGAGGCTACACGGAATACGCGAGTTTTTGGTCAATGTTCGAGTCTGTCATTGACAAGGATAATGAACTGGATGATGTTGAGAAGTTCCAGCATCTATTATCGTGTTTAACTGGTCCAGCGCTGGATGCAGTTCGGTCGTTGGAGATATCGCGGCCCAATTATCGTGTGGCTCTGGAGATATTGGATAATCGGTTCAACAACAACCGGCTTGTGTTCCAGTCGCACATCAAGGATCTGTTGGGTACCAAGAAGGTGGAGGCAGGAGCATCCGTGGCCACTAAACTTCGTGAGTTTAGCGATAAGGTAAATGTTCACATGGGGGCATTAAAGACTCTGGGCCGTCAGAGGAAATCGCGAACAGCATTCTTATTTACGTGCTGCTGCAAAGCTGGATGTGGAAACCCAGGCTGCGTGGGAGGATAGCAGGGCATTGGACAACCCTGCCGCCGATAAAGTACCGACAGCCAATGAGTTCTTCACGTTTCTGGATGAAAGATGTCGGAAGCTCGAGACTCTGCAATACGCTATGGGTAGTCACACAGCAGGCTCACAGGTGGGAAGGAGCTTTAGCCATAACGGCAGCAGGAAGGCGTTTGTGGCCCAATCTAGCCCCAGCAGAGCAAATGTTTGTGGGTTTTGTGACGCGCCTGGTCACGGCATATATTCCTGCCCCATCTTCGCAAATTTGTCTCCCTTCTTGAGGCAGAGAGAAGTGAAGAAGCTCGCTCTCTGCTTTAACTGTTTGAAGAAAGGACACCAAACTCGATCCTGCACATCTGGCGCTTGCCGTAACTGTGGTGGGCGGCATCATTCTTTGCTACATTTCGAGACATCACAACGAGCCTCGTCAGCTGATGCGTCTGCCGCTTTGCAGCCTCAAGCGTCCACTTCTCTTGCTGCTCAATGTCGTCGTTCTGATGCTGTGCTCTTGGGGACTGTTGTTGTTTGGCTTAAGAGTCGTGCTGGGTCGTTCGTTCCTTGTCGTGCTCTGCTGGATTCCGGTTCGCAAATCCACATGATGACGTCCCATTTAGCCCAACAGTTACAATTGAAACAGACGCGATCAGATGCTATGGTTTGTGGCCTCGGGGACACAGACGTTTCTGTTGAAGGATTCACAGTCAATGTTTGTATGCGTTCATGCATCACCGACTACTCGGTCAACTTTCAAGCTGTTGTGGCATCGACAATCACCAACAGCCAGCCGAACTTTGCTATTGACATCGACGGTTGGGCAATTCCATCCAACATTCAGCTAGCTGATCCTGCCTTCAATCGTCCGCAGCGCGTGGACCTGCTGATTGGTGCAAGCCTATTCTACGGCTTGTTATGTGTAGGACAAATAGGCCTTGGAGATGGATTGCCTATCCTTCAGAAGACCCGCCTTGGTTGGATCGTTGCTGGTGGTGGTGATAGTACGACGCACACAACATTGATGGCAGCGCAAAGGGTTCTGAAAGTAGTAACGATCAAGCAGATGCCAGCCTCAATGAGCTTGTTCGCCGTTTTGGGAAGTCGAGAGCTGCGAGTATGTGGCCACAAGGCTTAGTAGGGAGCAGCAGGATTGCGAAGAGCATTTTCGCAAAAATGTTACTCGGCTACCATCCGGTGAATACTCCGTAAGATTGCCAATGAAGTCCAGTGTTGACTCGTTAGGGAATCATATACTCAAGCTCATCGTCGATTTCTCAATCTGGGCGCAAATTGCAGCGGCATCCTGATCTTAGGATGCAATACTCATCATTTATTGAAGAATTCTTGAAGTTGAATCATATGTCGCGTGTTCCTGCTGAGACCATTGAGCGTTGCAAGTATTTTCTGCCACACCACTGCGTGCTAAGGCCGATAGCACGACAACAAAGCTTCGTGTTGTGTTCGATGGTTCGGCAGCGACATCCACTGGATATTCGTTAAATGAGGTTATGATGGCTGGTCCTGTTATACAGGACAAATTGATGCATATACTTCTTCGCTTCCGTACATATCTGGTGGCACTAACAGGGGATATATGCAAGATGTATCGATGTGTGCGCATGGCTTCAGCAGATAGCTATTATCAATGCATCTTATGGCGCGATTCGCCTGATAAAGAGCTGCAGATTTTCAAGCTGGACACCGTTACTTATGGCACGAAGGCAGCGTCATTTTGTCGGTTCGTGCAATGCATCAGCTGGCGCATGATGAAGCAGGCTCGTTTCCGGTTGGATCTGTTGCTTTGAAGAATGGAGTTCTACGTGGACGATTTTATATCTGGAGGCGATTCAGTTGCTGAGGTTAAGGTCAAGCTGCAGGAAACCGCTGCAATTCTAGCTCGTGCAAACTTCAAACTCAGGAAATGGTGTTCCAGTCATGCCGAAGTATTGTCGGAGATAGCTGACGACGAGAAAGAGTCGTACATGAGGTTCAGCGATGGCAGCGAAATCACAAAAACTCTTGGCTTAGCGTGGGATCCCTCATCGGATCGGCTGCTGTTCTCGCTGTCGTTCTTAGAAGCTGGTTCCAAGCCGTGCAGGCGGTCTGTCTTAGCCACAATTGCACGATTTTATGATCCGCTAGGACTTCTTGGACCCGTCAGAGACAAAGTCCAAAATATTTCTCCAGCAGCTCTGCAAGGATAAGTTGACATGGGATGAGAGTTTGCCTTTGCAGCGATACACAGCCTGGGTAGAAATGTGCAGCAGCTTTAATTCCATTTCTAGTCTTTCATTCCCTAGAGCTATTCTTGCTGCCGGATGCCGTGTCGAAGTTCATGGATTTTGTGATGCTAGCGAAGAGGCCTACGGCGCTTGCGTATATGTAGTGTCCAGTGGACGCACTTCTCAGAGTCGGCTGTTGTGCTCTAAGTCCAGAGTCGCACCACTCAAAACTATATCAGTTCCCAAGCTGGAATTATGCGGTGCTTATCTTCTGGCCAAACTGCTTCATGCAGTTAGAAACATGGGTTTTCTTGATGGGGAGTTCTTTTGCTGGAGTGATTCATCGGTGGTACTCTCATGGATCAAGGATGATCCATACAAGTTCAACGTTTTGTGGCAAATCGCGTAGCGTCTATTCAGGATCTTACCGTCAACATGAAGTGGCAACATGTTCCCACGACTTTGAACCCTGCCGACGAACTCTCCAGAGGTACAACTCCAGAATGTTTAGCAGAGTCCAAGATATGGTTTCATGGACCGGAGTTTCTTGTTGGAAATCGAGATGGATGGCCTTCACAACGCTGCTTAGAGTCTTCAACGTTGGAAATGCGTAGTAAGGTCATGATAGCCACGTCTCCGTATGATGATATCACTCTTCGTTGCAAGTACCTTAACATGTTTGCCTCAATGCAGCGCGTATATGCGTTTGTGTTTAAATTTGTTAATCGTATAAAGCATCCAGGCCTCAACGTGGTAGATGTCAATAAAGGCACATGGCTGCTACTGCGATTGGTGCAGTTGTCAAATTTATGGAGTGATGTCAAGGAAATTCGTTCGAAGGGCTTCGTCAAAAATCGAGTTCAATCGCTTCTTTGTTGCCGTTCATCGACCAATTTGGACTTCTGCGTGTTGGCGGTCGGCTAGCCAATTCAACTCTTCCCTACGATGCTCGCCATCCTATTATATTACCTCGACGGCATCCCATTACGTTGGCGCTCATCGCTCACCATCATAAAAAGAATCTTCACGTTGGAGCTAGAGCATTATTAGCAAAGATTCGGTTACAATATTGGCCGATTGGCGGACTGCGAACTGTATCGAAGGTTGTTCGCAATTGCATCGAATGCTTCTGGGCCAAGCCCACTGTGCTCGAACCAATTATGGCCAGCCTTCCGAAGGAACGGTTTCTGAATTCTCGTGCCTTTGCAGTAAGCGGAGTGGACTACTGCGGGCCGTTCTACTATAAATCTGAAGTTCGGAACAGACCCCCAATCAAATGCTACATCAGCGTATTCATCTGCTTTGCTAGCAAGGCTATTCATCTGGAGTTGGTGAAGGATTTGACAACTGCCGCCTTCTGGGAGCGCTAAAAGATTCGTGTCACTTCGTGGGAGGCCTAATCAGATTTGGTCCGATAATGCGACTAACTTTGTCGGGGCCAAAATGAACTTCATGATGTCAAGAAAAATCTCCTCAGCGATCCTCATAAGGAGTCAGTTCATCGGGTGTGCCTGATGGACAACATCGAGTGGAAGTTTATTCCTCCTCGTTCCCCACATTTTGGTGGACTATGGGAAGCAGCAGTCAAGAGCGCAAAGCACCATCTGTATCGCTCTGTTGGTCGCTCTATTCTCAACTACGATGAGCTTCGCACGCTGGTTTGCCAAATAGCGGCAATAATTAATAGTCGTCCATTGCTATCCATTTCAGAGAGTCCTGACGATTTGGATGTGCTGACTCCCGCTCATCTATTGTTTGGTGGTCCTCCAACCGTGATTCTGGAGCCCGACCTAACTATGCTGGACTACAATCGGTTGGATGGTTGGCAGCGTGTCACTCAGTTGCAGCAGGTCTTCTGGAATAGATGGCGGGAGGAGTATCTGACTCTTCTCCAGCAAAGATCGAAGTGGCGCACTCCTGATCGTCGTCTCCAAGTCAACGACTTGGTCTTGGTGAAGGACGAAAATTTGCCTCCTCTTCGGTGGCCGCTAGCCCGTGTCATGACGCTTATCCCTGGCAAGGACGGCGAGTGTCGACTTAAAGACGTCGTGTGGCAGCACCCGGAGAGCCATAAATAAACTATGTCTACTGCCCCTGAAGGATGATATTGAAAGATAGGCTTTCAACGGCGGGAGTATGTCGGGAGCAGCAGACAGCATATGTTAATGCAATGCTGTGACAGCGTCTGCCGGCAGCGCTGCATCCGCCGGCAGCGCTGTATGCTCTCTGTTAGCGATCGCTTGTAGTTCGATCGGCTAATTGCCTCGACTCTTGTTTTGACTATTCAATTGTAAACTCTTGTATATCGTGTCGGTGGCGAAGCTTGAAAGTGTTCAAGTCACAGCCAAATAATCCAAAGTGGTGGTTACATATACGTACATATGTGCCATTTAATAAACATTTAATTTGAATTCGCGTGTTTTATTTATAAACAATAGACGTGCGAATAAAAGCTACTAAAAACTTAGTAGCTCAACAAATAGATAACAAAAATAATTTGAATATTAACAAACATTATTAAATGACAAGAAAAAATTACAAGAAAAATAAATAAATAAATAGATTAACGGACTAACATAGTAAGTGTGTATGAGGCGGAAATTCTTAAAATAAGGCAAAGACAAAAAAAAATAAATAAAGAAAAACTAGAAATAATTAACCTATAAATATAAAATATGATCTAGCATAAATATAATATAAATAATTATTTTTCGGTTTGAAAATTACTAATACCTTAAAATTTTGAAATTTGAAATTTTGAATCATTGAGAAATATAGGCAAACATGATTTATCTTTTAAACAGAAATGTGCTCTGCGCAAGCAATTGTATGAGAATCAGCTGATGGCTGTCACTCAACGCAGGCTGGTATATGAACACCTTACAAGGTCATTGACCGCTGGGACTGCAGTAGCAGCTGCAGCCGCGCTATGGTGAGATGCACCAAAAGCTCGTACTCATATGTATATATTATCATTTAGTAAGAGTGAAACAGACTTACATACATTTGGCGACTCCCACATAGAAAGATCTTTCCTTGTGTTATTGACTGTCTGTGGTGCAGCTGTGGATAAACAATAACAATACAGCTTTTGCGCAAGCGTAAAAGCTGGCTGCTATGATCTGCTAGTGCAATTCTTTTGCAGGCAATACAGAAACAAGAAATTTTACAACTAAATACAATTTTTAAAAGATATTTTGCCTATATATGGTGCCTTATATGCATTCTAAGTAAAACGATTGCAGTTGTTACTTTATACAGCAATACCGTAATACTTGCATTATGAGTGCCCAAGAAAAGTTGTTGTTTCAATTTTCTCGCCACATCATAATACACTTACAACAATTATAAACATTCACTTAAAATGCACATTTTAACTAAACAATTTAAACTAACAATAATCCAACAAAAACAATCAAAAACATAGGCTGTCAATCAGCTATTCGCCTTCGCCCGCGATGAGACAATAAGGAGCAGCACAATCCGTAGCTAGCGATTGAGGCGAGGCTGCCAACGGTAAGTTGTTCTTCGACAACAGACGAAGCCAACCTGCTTGGAAGCAGTTCTCCGTTTAGCAGTGCGAGTCGGCAACTATATCTGGCTACCGTCGTTTATGTAGACCATCTGTTTTGGTGTACCGACAGCTGATGAGGCCAGCACAGCTGCGTCAAAGCTTTGTTGTTGGCCCTCTTTACAGTGTGGTGAAGTTAAAATTGAAAGTGGATTTAAAATTCTACCACTGGGTTATTATACAATTCGGGGTTTTACTTAGATTAAAACTGTGTTTTAATCTGGGTTGTTACAATTTACACACTGGGTTTTATATCATTTATGACTGGGTTATTATAATTTATGACTGAGTCATTAGATTAAGTTTAATACCGGGTGCCGAATCCTATTCTGGAAAACGCACTTGGTTTAGTTACGCCAGTTGGCAAATTCCTGTAGTGGACAAACAGCTACAAGCGGACGGCAAGGTGCAAAGTACGTTTTATGCATCTGACTACACCAACCACTTCACTGATGTATTTTTTTTTTTTTTTATTAACGCACATGCACTTTTCCACTATTTTTTAATCAGGTTCTGCACATAACATGCTAACAATTTCTTCCAACCAAAACCAACAACAAAAACCTTTTTCGGAATCTTGGCAAATAATCCTACTCAAAAAGGTAATCGATCAGCTGATCTAGCAATTCATGCTTGCATGTATCGTAGTCCACCAATAGATGGCGCTATTATTGGAGCTTTCAGACTGCTAAATAAAGCTCCGCTTCTCAGAACAAAACATGACAAGACATTCAGTACCATTTCCTCAGACTACAAATAATTTTATACAACTAAACAAAATTAAATAATACAAATTAACTAGGACAATAAACATATAAATAAATAATATAATAAATAATAGGTATAAAAAAAGACAAAAAAATGTTGCATACTTTTAGGATTAGTTAATTCCAGCTACGACAAGCGGCCTATTACACGGATTAGAATACGTTTGCTCGAACTCTTAAGGATCATTTGATCCTAGGTCATTCTTGCCAATTCGAATCTTAAACCGCACAGTTTTGATTGCTTGACTCTGGTGCATCCATAAGTTGATGCGGAGGTAGTTTGGCCAAAGAATTGTTAGAAGAAAAGGTTGCGTTCAAGACCATGCAGAGAAGCGCTACCACTGCGGATGGGAGCTCACAGCAAGTAGTAGGTCGAATGAAAGTGGACTTCGAATACGGCAACGCGATAAGGTCGTTGAATTTATATATAATTCCATCCTTAAAACAAGATTTGAACTTGGGTATAGATTTTTGGAAGCTGTATAATCTTCTCCCAAAAAACTTAGAACTTGCAAGCCTAGAGGTTACGACGGAGCCAAATAGTGAGAGTGACGATGTTGACCAACATGTATTGTCTAGCGGCGACAAAGTTAAATTGGCCAATGTCATACAGTGCTTTCCTTCTTTGCTCAAGAAGGTCTCGGAAATACCAACTTGATATCTCATGCGGGGAATGCTAAGCCTGTGAAGCAACGGCATTTTCCTGTCTCGCCTGCGGTGGAGAAGGATATGTACACAGAAATTGACAGGATGTTGCAGCTAGGCGTTATAGAGGAGTCGGAGAGTGCATGGTCATCTCCCATAGTTATGGTCACTAAGCCCGGCAAAGTCAGAATTTGTCTTGATTGTCGGAAAGTGAATAGTTTCACTGGAAAAGACGCTTATCCTCTGCCACAAATTCAAGGCATCTTGAGCCGTTTGCCAAAGGCCGAATACATAACCAGTGTTTGCGTAGGGGCGCTGAAAAGTTCCAAAGTTTCTCCTTTTCCGAAATAATAACACTCGCGGTTTTTTCTTATAATAAACATGTATTTATAGCAAACTTTTCGGGTTGTTGAAATCGCACAATTGGTGGGTAATTAAACCGATGTAAGTGAGACGTAAATTAGAACTAACAATTGTAACGTGCAACGAGAAGCACAAGGCGACAGGGCTATCGGTATCTGCGGGGCACGCTTTAGAGTCCGGCTCTAGCTCGTCGGCTTTGGGGGTGGTGGTCTTGCTTATACCGATAACCCTTCCTTCGCTGCTCATTATTATTAATATAAGATCCGAAATTGAGCGTGCTGCGACGAAGAAGGATTGCTAGAAAACTAGCCGGAAAGAGAAGGAAGATCCAAAATTGTCTCAAAAAAATAGAGAAAAAAACAAAGAGAGAGAGAGAGAGAGAGAGAGAGAAAGAGAGAGCGAGAATTGAGGCAGGCCATCACAGCTGTTAAGTGATGAAGTCCCTCCCAACCTAAGATTACTGCCTCAGAGCTCTGGTGATCCCTTTTAACCCTACGACAGTGGTGTCGCTGGCTTGTTTCGGCTAAATAAAAAGTAACTTAGTTCATGATTAATAAAATTTAATTAAAGATAAATGTTAACTAACAATGCATTATAATCGACAAAATAAATCGTACAAAATTTTACTAATAATATTATAAGAAAATTGTAGCAAAGTTATAATAGTTTCTTTTAAATCTATAAAGGTATTCTTGGCTCAGTGCTTTGTTTTATTATTTATTTTCTACAGTACGTTTTAGATTTATATCGTTTTTGCATGGCTCTACAATATTATTATTTCTTTTCAACTAATTCATTTGTATTCGTACTTTTGTTTTGTTGTTTTAATTTTTAATTGTTAACTTGGCACTAGTTTTTTATTCATTATCGTTCATTGATCCAATTGAACATAATTCAATTTATTAACCAACGAGCTTTTTATTTCACTTGTTCACGATTGCTTTGAATTATCTATTTAATTTTATTTAAAGAAATGAGCATTATAAAATACTTCACTTTAAATTTGTAATAATAAAAAATAAAAATAGTGCAACTTAGCAGCGCTTTGTTTTTTTTTTCCTTTTGAAAAATTGTAATTGGTAGTATATAGAAGCGCTTTGCTTTTTAATTTGTTGTTTACAATTATTATTAATTTTATTATAATTTTACACTTTTGCCATTGTAGTACCGTATTAATGTAAATTTGAATTTTTTACTATTTCGTGAACGAGTGAACTTTTAAATTTTTTAAGATAATTTTCCAACTTTTAACTTTTAACTTTTTATTGTATTCATTTGAATTTTAACCAAATTAAATTTAATTAAATTATTTATTTATTTATAATATTTCTGTGTAATTTTTTTTTTTCAATTTTTGCCAAACTAAAATTTTCTTATCATATTTCATTTTTAACTTGTGCTGAGCGGCGCTACACTGTTGAGTTTTAACCATTCACATTATTTTACTAATTTTGTTTTAGACAATGTAGCGCATCATTTTCTTTTCAAATTTGGTTTTTTACTTTTTATATCTGCACTTTTAACACACACACACTTTTTATGCACGCGAACTAGACGCTGATGTTCAGAAAAGTAAAGATGAGATGATACAGTTGGTGATGATGGGATGATACAGTTGGTGATGATAAGAAGAGCGAAGATGCTGGAGATGATGACTAAAGTTGCGACGCAAATGCTGGCCAAGAAGTCGCAGGGGTGCTGCGCTGGCGGCTCGAGCAGATGCTTGGCGCTTCGCCGGCGCAGTAAGTCAATGCGGCCGAAAGATGCCGAGAAAGATGCGCTCGCTGGTGCTTTGCTGGCCGCTAGCGCGATAGCCAAGCTGGCGCTCGAAGGCGCTCCGCTGGCGCGTGCGGCAGACAAGATGGCGCTTCCGCTGGCCGCTGACGCGGTAGCCAAGAAGACGCGCACTGGCGCTCCGCTGGCCGCTAGTGCGGCGGCAAAGATGGCGCTAAGGCGCTCCGCTGGCCGCTATGCACGCAACGGCGGCGCTAAGGGTGCTCCGCTGGCCGCTATGCGGCGGCAAGGTGGCGCTAAGGGCGCTCCGCTGGCCGCTAGTGTGGCGGCAAAGATGGTGCTAAGGCGCTCCGCTGGCCGCTATGCACGCAACGGCGGCGCTAAGGGTGCTCCGCTGGCCGCTATGCGCGCAAAGGTGGCGCTAAGGACGCTTAGCTGGCTGCTATGTGCCGCAATGAGAGCACTTTGGCGCGCTTTACTGGCCGCTAGGGCGGCGACAAAGATGGCGCTTAGTAGCGCTCCGCCGGCCGCTAGCTTAGGCACTGTAACGCTCAAAAAGAGCCAAACCAAAAGCAGAAAATTTCGAAAACGACCTGTGAAAACGACAACAATAAGTAAAGAACACCTACCAGAATCTATTACTATTTATTCTTACCAAGTATAAAATGCACTAAGAGAATTCTAACCTCTTGTGTCTTGTGGTATAAATTTTACACCAACCAATATGCGTCTATGCACGCTGCCGGTCACCAGAAAAGTGCTTTGACCGGAACCAGCCTAGCTTAAGCTAGCTGCGCATGCGCGTGGTGACACAAACGTCAAAGCTGAGCTTTCCAGTGCAACTCGCTAAACGTCAAATGTGAGCTTTTCAGTGCAACTGATGCACTACTTAAAGCTCGGCTTTACAGCGCAGCTGATGCACTTAAAGCTGCGCCCTTAGTTGAAATTTCTTGCATACTTTTAGGACGCATTTAAATTATATCTGCTTCAGGCGCCGTTACAAAACCCCCGCTAGAATCAGGCTAGGGTATTGTAATGGTACCCTAGACTGACTCCGCCTGAAGCAAACTTACTGCCGTATGTCCTTAGCATGATAATTTCCCAACAACCGGCCCTGAAGATCCTCTAATTCATAATACAAGTTGCCTATCTTCCTCCTCACTCGTGCTTTAACGAAGGCGGGCCCAAACTTGGCGTTGTACCCGGTTTGAAAACAACTTTGCTTAAAGTTCCTTCTGTACACTTCCTGCCCTGTAGTAAATGACACTTCTCTCGATCGGAGATTATATCTTCGTTCGTTTTGCTCGTGCTTTGAAAGCATGAGTTTAGAGGCTTCATCGCGAATCAAATCAAACGAATCCTGCCGACTAAACGCTAAGGAGCGATCATCCAACAAGTTTAGCTTCCTGAGCAATCCGTAAGTCGACCCAGACGTGACCATATGCTGACCAAAAGCCATGTAATAGGGCGAGGTTCCTATGCTAGAATGAACAGAAGACCTTAATGCTCAACTAATTTTGCTCAACACTTTGTCCCAATCTTTCTGATCAGGGCGCAAGTAAGCTCTTATTCCAGATATAACCGACCTATTTACTCGTTCTGAGGCGTTTGCTTGGGGCGAGTGAACTGCGGTCAGCACTGCGGTCAGCACTTACTTCGTACTGACGCAACAGCTTTTGAAAGGCTTCTGAGCGAAACTGGGATCCATTATCGGAAACAATTGTCTCCGAACCCCAAAAGTCATAAACAATTCGCTTTCCAGATATTTTATAACAAGGGCTGCGTTTATTTTTTACAGGCTTCAGAAAAACGTATTTAGAAAAATGGTCAAGGACAATAAATATTCCAATACGTCCGCTACGCGATCGTGGATAGGGCCCAAGAAAATCTATGTAAAGTCGTTGGAAAAATCGCTGACTTTCAGGCGCTTTCCCTAATGGCGGTCGAAGTGCATAATTAGGTGCTTTTGTGGTCTTACACACCTCGCAGGCGTTAATGTAGGCTTTGACGTCAGCCACCAAACCTGGCCAAAAATAGTATCGCCTAATTCTTTCGATAGTTTTGTGGATGCCTCCATGTGAGCACAAGGGATTGTTATGTGCTTGAAACAGGACCTTCGGAACCAGCTCTTTCGGTATCCAAAGCTTCCAGGCATACTCATCGTGTTTACGTTCACCTATTAGATGTTCAGCCTTACGATACACGTATCCATCATCAATTTTCAAATCCGGGAAATTTTCTTCATTTCCCTTCACCTTCTGAAGCAAATCTAAATAGTCTGCGGATTGAAAATGTTCGGATTTTATATCGATAAGCAACCCATCTCGCAGATCTATCGCTGCTATCGTGTCTTCATTAACCCGCGACAACGAATCTGGTACTACATGCAAGGAGCCTTTGCGATGCTCAATTTGAAATCGATAACGCTGTAAAGATAATGCCCAACGAGCTAAGCGTGAGCTCAAATCGTGATTTGACATGAGCCATTTAAGCGAAGCGTGATCCGTCACTATTTTAAACTCATGTCCTTCCAAATACGCTCGAAAATGCTTAAGAGCAACTACTGCAGCTAAGCACTCTTGCTCAGTTACTGTGTAGTTACGCTGTGCCTTATTTAACTTTTCGAGATGAATGCGACTGGACGCTCATCTCCATTTTCGGCTACCTGTACCAACACAGCGCCAATGCCAGTTTTGCTTGCGTCACAATGTATTGCAAACGGCTTTGCAAAATCTGGACTGCACAATACCGGGGCTTCGCTAGGACGAGCCTTCAACTCATCAAATGCTCTCAATGCTTCGGGCGTCAAACTAAAGCGTCGCTTAGTCGTCATCAAATCCGTTAATGGAGAAGCAAGTGACGCAAAATTGGGAACAAACTTACGATACCAGCCACATAACCCCATAAAACTTCTTAAACCTCTTAAAGTTTTCGGCGCAGGGAAATTTAAGATGGCTTTCGCCTTTTCAGGGTCTGTTCTTATGCCACCGTCACCTATAATGTGGCCCAAATAGCGTACACGCCGCATGCAGAAATGACTTTTGCCAATATTTATCGTCAGATCTGCACGCTTAATATGTAAAGCTATTTCCCTTAGCACCTCCAGATGCCTTTCCAAACTAGAAGAGACCACTAAGAGATCATCCAAATACACAAATACCTCGTTCCTAAGATGAGCTGGAACTACCTTATCCATCAAACGAGACATTGTGCTTGTAGCGTTACATAGGCCAAATGGCATGACTTTAAATTGGTAGAGAGGTCTACCAGGGACTGTAAACGCTGTCTTGTCTCGAGATTGAGGCTCTAAAGGCACTTGCCAATAAGCATCTTTCAAGTCCAAGCTGGTTATGTTTCGGCCTTTGGCAAGCGGCTCAAGATGCCTTGAATTTGTGGCAGAGGATAAGCGTCTTTTTCAGTGAAACTATTAACTTTCCGACAATCAAGACAAATTCTGACTTTGCCGGGCTTAGTGACCATAACTATGGGAGATGACCATGCACTCTCCGACTCCTCTATAACGCCTAGCTGCAACATCCTGTCAATTTCTGTGTACATATCCTTCTCCACCGCAGGCGAGACAGGAAAATGCCGTTGCTTCACAGGCTTAGCATTGCCCACATCTATTGCATGCGATATCAAGTTGGTCTTTCCGAGACCTTCTTGAGCAAAAGAAGGAAAGCACCGTATGACATTGGCCAACTTAACTTTGTCACCACTAGACAATACATGTTGGTCAATATCGTCACTCTCACTATTTGACTCCGTCGTAACCTCTAGGCTTGCAAGTTCTAAGGTTTTTGGGAGAAGATTATACAGCTTCCACAAATCTATGCCCAAGTACAGATCTTGCTTTAAGGATGGAACTATATATTGTGGTAGTCTCGCGCACACAATAAAACAATCTCAATGCAGTCTAAACGTCCGATTTATTTCGCTGCTCGATCAAGACTGACCGCGTAGCTCAATTCTGTATAACATAGAATGTGAAATCGATAAAGAGAGCCAATACCGAGAGAGAGTTCGGATGTTCGGATAGCCGAGAGAGCGTTAAGTTAATATGTACATGTGTATGTGTATGTAGGCACACGTCCTACTACAACTCGGCCATCCTGCGAACTAGATCTCCTGATCTTGACTTTACAAAGAACAATTATTTTTTAGTCTTAAGTCTATATACATATAATTAAATCTTATTTAATACATTTGCTATTATTTTGTTTATTAACTGTACAGTTACTTAATAGTATATAGTTTTTACTTATTATTTATTTCTTTCTTTTTATATTTATTTCCAAGCCATGGTCTTATGTTTTGTATACTCCAAACGCCCTTGTAAGGATTTCGTGAAACTTGGAAATTTTCTACGTCTTTAATTAGGAATCTATCATTTCGCATAACTTTCGCAATCACATATGGCCCTTTGTTTTTTGGAATCAGTTTCCTCGCAGCTCCTACTGTTGCGTCAAAATTTTTTACCATCACATAGTCCCCTTTTTTGTATTTTTTACCTTCTGTCTTACTTTTGTTGTAATATGTTTCATTGTAATTTTGTGCCTTTCTTTGCACCTCCCTTGCTTCACTTCTAATGAGTTTTAAATCTCTCTTGTCAGTTACTGTATCTATCTCTTCAAGTTTTCTCTAAGCTCGTCTTTAATGTTACCCTTTTGACTTATTCCGAACAACATTTTGCTAGGAGCTTGTTTTATGCTTCGATTTACTGTGTTGTTTAGTGCATATTCCACCGTCTCTATCACCGAATCCCAATGAATTCCCTTTTCTGGTTCCGAAAGCTTTGCTATCATTGGCCCAATGCTCCTGTTTATTCGTTCTACTTGGCCGTTTGCCTGTGGCGAACCTGTGGCAATTTTCACGTGTTTAATATTATATTCATCCAAAAAATCTTCGAATTCGGTAGAAGTGAAACAACTGCCTCTATCGGATACGATGCACTTTGGCCTACTGTATGCTCTAAAATAATCCTTCAGTGCTTTAACTGCTTCTTTGGTCTTCGTTGTCTTTGTCGTATATAATCTCACAAACTTTGTAAACCCATCTATAATCAAAAATATGTGTTTATTCGCTCTATTAGCTGCTACTGGCCCATAATGATCAATGTGTAATAATTCAAAAGGCTGATCTCCTTTAGGTATACTATGTAAAAATCCCTCTGTCTTTCCGGATTTTGGAGAAAATGCGATACATTTAAGACAATTTTCTATGTGTCTACAACATTTTTCTTTAAGATTCGCAATCCAATATGATTTCGAAATTATGTTCATCATCTTGTCCCTACCTATGTGTCCAAGCTCGTTGTGATATTTGTGCAAAACTTGATCCTCCATGTCTACTGGTACATAGAAAAGTAGCCGATTGTCATTGGTTTTTCTGTATACGATTACGTTTCTCATTTCGAATAGTTTGTCCTCGGTATGTTCTAAACGTTTACTGATTTTTGAATATTTGCATCTTTCGTCTGACAAATCACTAAATTGTCTTCAAAACTGGTAGTCTCCACTATCATAATGTTTGTACACCTACTCAAAGCGTCTACGTGTTGCATTTTTTCGCCACCCCTGTGAATAAGTTTACAATCGTAGTCTTGCAATTCCAGCGCCCACCTAGCTATTCTAGGATTTAAATCAATTTTGCTAAGTGTAAGAATCAATGAGTTGCAATCCGTAACAATATTGAATGGTTTTCCGTGCAAGTAAATTCGAAATCTGCGAAGAGCATAAATGATTGCTAGCGCCTCCAGTTCAAAACTGTGATATTTACTCTCTTGTTCGGTAGATCGTTTAGAGAAATAAAATATCGGGTGCAGTTTTCCATCATTTTTCTTCTGTAACAAAACTGCTCGAAACCGTGAGAGCTTGCGTCACAATGTAGTTCGATTTCATCTTTATGACTATAGATAGCTAACACCGGTGCTTCTATTAGCTTTTCTTTGAGCATTAAAAGCAGTCCAACTCGTTTTTCCAAATTCAAATGCAGTGTCTTTTCTCAAAAGATCATAAAGAGGTTTAGCTAACATGGAAAAATTTTGTATGAAACGCCGAAAATAAGAACATAAACCTAAAAAACTGTGCACTGCATGAACTTTGTCTGGAATCGGGAAATTTTTTACTGCTTCAATACCTTTCTCATCCGCCTGAATACCTTCCTTTGTTATCAAAAATCCTAAATATTTTATGCTTGATCTTAAAAATTCGCATTTATCCATCCTTAACTCTAATTTATTTTGAACCAGCCTATGCAACACTTCTTGCAACGTATCTAAATGCTCTTCCATATCTTTGCTCGCAATCATAATGTCATCCATATATATTATTACTTTATCTTGCCTGATTAAGTCATCGAAAATTTTATTCATAAATCGTTGAAACACTGCTGATGCGTTTTTAATCCCCATAGGCATCCTTTTAAATTCAAATTGTCCTAAAGGAGTGACAAATGACGTGTATTTGATTGAAGTTTCTTCCACGTAGACATGGAAGTAACCATTTTTTAAATCTAACTTTGTGAATATTGCTTTGTTTACTAATTTGTCTAGCAAGTCATCAATTAAAGGTAGTGGATAGTTGTCCTTTATTAATACTTTGTTTAGTTTCCGAAAATCTATACATAAACGTAAATCTCCTGTCTTCTTTTTAACTAATACAATTGGCGAGGCAAACTGTGAGTCACTCGGTCTTATTATTCCGTTTTCCATATACTCATCTAACATCTTGAGAAGTTTTTCTTTTTCAGTGTATGACAATCGTCTAGGCGAACAACTGAAAGGCTTATCATCGCTTAATGATATTTTCATTTCGCACCTAATCATTGGAACATCTGGCCTTTTGGTCTTTACATATGTGTCCTCGAACATCTTTACAAATTGACAACGTGTTTTAAAATCTATATCTTCTCCATAATTATAAACTTGTTCTTGATCTTCTACAATCTGAATATTGAACATGTCTTTGTCAAAACTATCTACCAATTCCGGCCCATCATATCGTTTTATATGCAGTCTATCGTAATCTTGTTGTCTAATGTGCTTAATTATATTTTGCCTGTTTTCCGTTGATAAGTCTTTTTCGCTCTTAACTATTTTCTTATCCGTAGAAACTCCTGGATTTCTTTTTACAATTTCCGCTTCAGCTAATAATTCCATAACAGTTTTTCATTTAATTTATCGCCCTTAATAAAGTGATCGTCTAACAGTTGTGATTCGGCATCAATGTCATCTAACAGTTGTGATTCGGCATCAATATCATCTAACAGTTGTGATTCACTATCATTGTCTCTTAATAATTGTGATTTGGCATAATTATCTCCTAACAGTTGTGATTTATCATAAACATTTCCTAACAGCTGTGATGCATTGTTCATTCTGTTATCGTTAACAGGATGTGTCTCTAACAGTTGTCGCTTAACAGTCGCAGTCTGTCCCCTAAAAGTTTCATTGCTTAACATCGGACAGTTAACAGTTTCTGTTCTTAACAGTGGTTGTAAACTAGACTCATATTTTACAGTGTTGATAGGGGTTTCTGTTTTCCGTTGACTAACCATATGTGATTGTTCAGAAAACTTTTGCGCCATTTCCTTTTCTTATAATATCAAAATATTTCAGGATCTCTAAATTGAAATTTATGCCGCATGCATGCATGAAATCCCGACCCAACACTGCTTCATAACTCATAGACTCATCGTCGACTATTAGTAATTCAAAACTAAATTTTATTTTTTCTTCAATACAAAACAAGATACTTTTCCAAACGTATTCAATTTACTTTTATTAATTCCAACATAGTGATTATTGACTGGTTTATCCAGTGGTATATTTAATGGAAATAATGACTTTTCAGAAATGAAATAGGGCTTCCTGAGTCTATGAGGCATTCTGCAGTGATAAACAAACTAGGTTGGCTTGAAAAATAAATATTAAAATGTCTTACATAACTGTTGTTGAGCCGGTGTTTACGTTGAGTACACCAACACTCTTCTTCTTCTTGCATTCCGCTATGAAATGACCCATCTCTCCGCACGCATAACATGATCCCGGCTCCCTCTTCGGCTTGCGGCACTCCTTAGCAAAATGACCTCTGGAATTACAGTTGTGGCATCGCTTGTTGTTATCCTCCTCCGTCGTCTTGGTGCCTCCCATTCCATCGTACTTCGGAAGACATATGTGCGCAAAGGCTTGTAACATTTGTTCTGGATCTCCGAATCTCTGAATACGCGCTTGGTTACGTAAGTTCAGCGACGGTATTCCTTCGATGATCTGTTCCAAGAGCTCATCGTTGTCCAATTTGATCGATTGCGCTAAAACGATCTTTTCCTCGAAATACACTGTAAAACGCTCATTTTGTTGCCATTTCCGCTGCTCAAACTTTCGTCGTAGCTCCGCCTTTGAAGCTCCAGCGCCGAATGCTAAAATCAATTGGTCGCACAATGTTTGAAAAGGCTCACGCAAGCGAGTCGGGTTTGCATGGAGCCAGTGCTGAGCATTTCCTTTTAACTTCATGGCTAATAGCATACGAAGCGACTCCTCATCCAGCTTACACATGGCTGCAACGCTTTTGAGTTGGCTTACCCAAATGCGCGCACATGATTTCCTTCGAACTCCAGCGTAACTTCCTTGGCGAGTGCGAGCGAGACAGCTGATCCACTTCTTATTTCGTTTAGCTCATTTTTTCCTTCTCCGGCACTGCCCGTTACATTTTCAGTGCTGCCCATAGCTTGATATACAGAATCGCTGTTTTTGTTGTTGTCGTTGTTGTCGCCTAACTTTGCGATTTCTGACGCCGAACGTTGCGCAGCTGTGCACAAATCGAGTACGTGTGTGGCGCCGTTGTTGTATGTGTCGATCCCGTTACTGTTGTTCTTGTTGTTGCTGTCGCCGAAAATCGCGACTACTGGCGCCGACTGCTGTGCAGCTGCGCGCACAAACTGTGTGGCGCCGTTGTTGTTGTCTATCTCTGTTGTACTTATAGACATCTGATGTGCAGCCGCGTTGTTCTGAGCATTTCGCAATTCCTCTTTGCTCAATCGTAATTCTTCTTGTAACTTCTGAATCGTGTCTAGCAAATCCTGGTGAACACTCTCTCCTGGGCCAGAATTTTCGCGAACATTTTGATTCTGCTCATGGCGCTCATTGTTGTTGGACGATTCATTTTCTTGGCCAGATAGAATATTTGCAACACTTAAAGAGTCGTTGCTTCCTGATGGCTCTTCATCAAACATCTCCGGTGAGGCATCGAGCAATCGTGATATCAATTCTGCCTTACTGCCTGTCGTGGGCAAACCTAGCGCTGTTAGCCACTTTTTAGTTGTGCCGTAGTGTACTTCTCAAATGTAGGCGTGTTCATTTTTTTTTGATTTGTCGATCCCACTTCTGAAAATTGTGGTAGTCTCGCGCACACAATAAAACAATCTCAATGCAGTCTAAACGTCCGATTTATTTCGCTGCTCGATCAAGACTGACCGCGTAGCTCAATTCTGTATAACATAGAATGTGAAATCGATAAAGAGAGCCAATACCGAGAGAGAGTTCGGATGTTCGGATAGCCGAGAGAGCGTTAAGTTAATATGTACATGTGTATGTGTATGTAGGCACACGTCCTACTACAATATAAATTCAATGACTTTATCACGTTGCCGTATTCGATGTCCGCTCTAATTCGACCTACTACTTGCTGTGTGCTTCCATCAGCAGTGGTACTACTCTGCATGGTCTTGAATGCAACCTAATAATTCTTTGCCCAAACTACCTCCGCAACAACTTTTGGATGCACCAGAGTCGAGCAATCCAAAGACTGTGCGGTTTAAGATACGAATTGGCAGAAATGGCCTCGGATCAAATGATCCTGGAGAGTTCGAACAAAAATATTCTAATCCGATTACTGCCTTTTGACGTGCTGCCAAAGGACTTAATACGCTTGGAGTTTCGTGCGTTCGTGCTCTGAATCTTTGGTAAACATTCTCGTTCAGGGTTTATTGTCAAGCTGGGAATTTTTGATGTAGCAATGAGCTTCCATCTTGTTTTTGTACATCTGGTAAAGTAGGTAGTGAATGACTATGTGCTTTCACTACTGATCCGTCATGGTAGCCTGGCTCTTTGCGGCACTCGGAGTCTTCGGTCTGAACGCCGACTTCGAGGTGCCGAACTTGGAGTTTTTGAACATTTTAAGCAACTTGGCTTATAAGTGTTTGCTGCTCCACAGCCATAGCAAAAGACCCTTCTTTCGGACAGACAATCCTGATACCTATGCCCCTCTTTTCGGAAATTCCAGCATATCAAGGATATAGCCTCCACGTCCAAATCTTCTGCTGGTTCCGTCTCGCTATTCTCATCTGTATCTTGGACCAACTCCGACACCTCACGCTTAAAAGGAGCTAGTCTAGCGTATCCATGAGACCTCTTCACGTCGTCTAAAAACGTTTCACGACGTCTGCATATTTCCCTAAGAGCTGGAACTGTTCTTATGTTAACATTGAGCAACTCATGTTGAATTTCTGGTCTCAAGTTATTTCTCAGAATTCGAACGATCTTGTTATCTGACCACGGAGCTTCCAACTGATCGATTAGAATTGATATACCTTCATAGAAACTATCAAAAGACTCGCTGGTCTTTTGCTTTCTGTTTCGGATCAACTCTTCGATATCACAATCGTCTCTAGCGATGCGAAAATGCGACCGCAATGCCGAGCACAAGCTATCCCATCGAACTTCGCTAGTCGACTTATGGTATCGCCAATAAAACTCTAAGGCTTTGCCTTCAAAAAGCACACTGGCATTTCTGCAAAGAACAGCAAAGTTTCCTCCCTGAGTTTGATGAGTCAGCGCTTCCGCTCTATAGATGAAATTCTCTACGGACACTCCAGTTCCGAAAATTTAATTTTCCACCCATTCAGAATTTGAACCACTTTGTCGGGCCTGTTAAAAAGATCGGAAATGTGGGAGATGGGTGTGGCTGATTGGTGCGACATAAAATCTGTGTTACCCTCAAGCCTCATATCGTGAACTGGTCGGTTTTCAACTCTTGGAGCAGCTTGCGTAGGAGTGAACCTATTTTCACTCTGGACGGGAGTTGCTATTAGTCTTTGCATGCTATCAACTACGGAACTTTGGATCAGTTCAGCCATTCTCTCCGTCAGAGTTAGAGCAGTCTTTGCTCCATCGAGAGCAAAGGAAATGGATCGGCCCCTTCAGCATTTTCCGAATCTCGGGTCTGCGACATTGCAACGCCTTGTGATGTGCTAGGGCCATCATTTGCTGTCGATTGGCTACCCTGCTCTTCCATTGTACGACTATTGGACTGAGAGCGAGTTTGTAAGCCTTGGTTGTTTGTCGGCTTATTTGATGCTGGCCTACACACTGCTTGACAGACTGGACACTTCTCATTTGTCTTTAAATACGCTTCGATGCACTTTTTGTGAAAGTCATGGTCACAAGGTGTTTGTTGGCGCATTTGATGTACATGAAGTTATTAGAATTAGGGCGAAGCGAGAGCGCAATAAAGCTTTCGTTTTGCTCTCTGAGCGAATTCGCCTCGCTTCGCCACTCTAGTTAAGTTAGGCTTAATGTAACTTAGCATAGAATTATAAACACAGTTGAAATTAAGAACTCTACAGCGCGTCATCATTTACCTGTTTTCGTTTTCGTCGTTTAACAACAACAATTAGGTCCAGTCTTTGTGTTCGCGAATAAAGCGGAAAATATAATATTGCAAAACTCTTGTATTTTTTCATGGCGCCCCCGGGTGGACGCTAATTGTTGTTGAACGCGAGTGATTGATCTAAAACAGAAAACAAAACAAATTCGCGCCGGTCGCTAAATAAAATAAAACATAAACAAACAATTGTCTTGTGCCAGTGCTGTGATCTCCTTGTGTTTGTCATCGGTGGATTTTTCGGCATCATCGCTGGAGGATACCCTGCACCAAGCAGAGCACACAGAGGAAAGTGGCTGGGATCATTAAAGATCGCCAATTCCAGGTACTGTGCGAAAAATTGGAAGCGAAAAACTGAATTGGTTGCCAAGTTGCAAAATTCTAGTGACGCTTTCAATTCTTGGCACATACGTAATAGTAGAGCATTTGTTTTAAATTTTATATTTTAATTTAAAAAAGTGAACCGCTTAGGCAGAATATTGTTTTGTTTTCTAAGTGAAAGTGACTAGGGAAATTTTATTTCCATTGCATCGAACTTCTTCTCTTAGTTCGTTGCAATTTTCGCTTTCGTCGCCCTCTTTGTCACCAGATTCGTAGCCGCTGTAAGTTGTGTGCTGTTGCTAAGCGCACATACGTATATACCCGCAAGCCAACACTGCACCGGTGCATTTCGGCTCCGTGTTGTTGTTGCTTGCATTTTCGTTTCGTTTCGCGCGCTTAGAAACAGCGCACATACACACATACATACGTTAGCAAGCCAGCATCTGCACAGTGCATTGCGCTCTGTAGTCTGTGTTGTTGCTTGCACTTTTAGTTGTCGCGCGCTTTACAGCGCTTAGAACTCGCTCCCCTACATTCGTTGGTTGAGCATATCAGTGCGATATCTTGTTTGCTCCCTCGAATTGTGTACTCCCTATTATTGTCCGAGAAAGCTTAGTTTCTAAAAAGAAACTTGCTATTTGCGTGAAGAGCATTTGCAGAGTTAATAATCAAATTCTCGATGACACGATCGGTCGAGATTTGACAGAGCTAGAGTGCAGGCTTGAGATGTTGTCGTCGCATATTGAAAATGCTCTCAAATATCAAAGCAGAATTGAGACATTTAACGAATATGACGATTACCGGTGCGAGTTAGAAGAGATTTGCATTACTGCAAAGACAAGGCTGAAGGCGATGGTGAAATCGTTGACCGATACTTCATCCGCCAATATATCGATTCAGCCGATTGCCGCTCCTCGTACCCGTCTGCCTAAACTCTCATTGCCAAAGTTCAGCGGAAAGTATTCCGAATTTAAAATTTCATAAGTTTGTTTGAGACTCTTGTTGACAATGACCATTCAATTCCGCGCATTGAGAAATTCAATCATCTCATTTCTTGTCTCTCTGGTGAGGCTCTTGGAACGGTGAGAGCGTTTCAAGTCACCGAGGACAACTATGAGAAAGCAATGGCAAGTTTGAAAAGAGTATATGACAATGATTGTCTGATATTTAATGAAAATATCACTGCTCTTTTCAATTTGCCAATTTCGCAGCCCTCCGCTTCAGCGTTGCGAAACTTGATTGACATTGTCTCTGCGATATACGGATCTTTGTTGTCGATAGGTGATGATAAGAAGATTGCAAATGCAATCCTTATTCACCTGGTCATGCACAAAGTTGATGCAATGACAAAGAAGAAGTGGGATGAGCAGCTAGATTACACGAAAATTCCATTATGGAGTGAGTGTGAAACTGTGCTTAATCGTCGATATCAGCACTTGTCAGCTGAGAATTCGACAAAGTCCGATAGTCAAGCCGTTTCCACTAAACAGCTTAATAAAAGCTCGTTTTCGTGTACGACGCTCAAAGATAAGATTGATCAAAAGACCCAAATATGCGAATATTGCAGTTCCGAAGATCATTCCATCGTGAGTTGCTCGATGTTTGCTGCCTTGGCAGTTAAACAGAGATTCGACTACGCGAAATCAACTGCATTATGCATAAATTGTCTTCGGAAGGGTCACACTGTCGCCAAATGTAAGACAAAAGTGTCGTGTGTGCAGCCGTTCACATCATACGTTGCTGCACATATATTCTGCGACTACAAATAGTAGAGCGTTACCACCCCGAGTCTCTCCGCTGTTGAGCCTGATCGTCCATCCACTTCACATGCGATGCATGCGACCGTGTCAGATAAAGTGATCCTGGCCACAGCAGTCATCAAAATAAAGACGAATTCAGGCGATTTCGTCTTAGCCCGAGCTTTGCTGGACTCTGGGTCACAAATTAATTATGTGACTGAGGAACTAGCTCAGCGGCTGCATTTGCGTAGAGAAGACTCGTGCATCAGCTTGCTTGGCATTGGTGAATCCAATTCTCAAGTTAAGAAAAGATACACACTATGGTGAAGTCGCGAGTTGGCTGCAATGAATACGCGATCGATTTATGGATCCTCAAATCGATCTCAGGTTATCAGCCAGATCACACTGTAAATGTCAGTGGCTGGAAGATACCTGACAATATTCAGCTAGCGGATCCCTATTTCTACAAACCACAGAAAATTGATCTTCTTATCGGCGCTGAAACATTCTTTGATCTATTGTCCGTTGGCCAAATCAAGCAAGGTCCAGAGTGTCCAATCCTCCAAAAGACAAGCCTTGGGTGGATTGTCTCGGGGCGGTACACTCCTGGTGAAAAATCTCACCAGAAGATGACTGTCAATCTGAGCTATCAGGAAGAAAGTTTGAGCTCGATTGACAAGACCTTGCTGAAGTTTTGGACTGTCGAAGATGTGCGCTCTCCTCCAAAGTCCTTTCCGCTGAACCACAAAGTTGTGAAGATCATTTCACAAATAATGTGAGAAGATTGCCGTCTGGTCGTTTCGAAGTAAGACTGCCGTTCAAATCAGATTCGCACCAGCTTGGGTGCTCATTTGAAGTTGCTAAACGGCGGTTTTGTCGCTTGAAAACGCTTAACTCGAGATCCCGAGTTAAGGCGAATGTACTTGGAATTTATGGAAGAATATGTAGAGATGGGCCACATGTCCGAAGTGAGTCACATCCTTCCAAGTACACCACACTATGTTATTCCGCACCAATGTGTACTACGGCCCCAAAGCACTTCGACAAAGCTGAGGGTCGTATTTGATGCTTCGTGTCGCACTTCGACACATAAGGCGTTGAATGACATTCTTATGGTCGGGCCGACCATTCAAGAAGAGCTGTTTTCAACTCTGCTTCGTTTTCGATTGCATAAATATGCATTAACGGCCGACATCAAAAAGATGTACCGCCAAGTTATGGTGCACGAGGCAGATCGAAACTATCAGCTCATAGTGTGGAGGAAAGATCCATCAGACTCGTTGAGATTATTCAGATTAAATACTGTAACATATGGCACTGCGCCAGCGCCATTCTTGGCCATACGGTTTTTGATCCAGCTGAGCGAGATTGCGAGATCCTCGCACCCCATGGCAGCTGAGGTTATCAGGCAAGACTTCTACGTTGACGATATGTTGACTGGTGCCGCATGCGTCGAGGACCTGAAGACAATTAAGTCTGAAGTGTCGCAGATACTGCTAGGAGCAGGTTTTGAACTTGCGAAGTGGTTCTCGAATGCTCCTGGGTTCTGTCTGATGCGGATCAGACAGTACACCAAAGCCGATAACGATCTCCGAGACTGACGCAACCAAGACTCTAGGTGTGATTTGGTTGCCAAATGAAGACGTGTTCCAATTCCGGATCGACGATTCATTCATGGGTCTTAAAGCGACAAAACGGAACATTCTCTCGGTGACATCGCGGTTATTCGATCCGCTTGGCCTATTGAGTCCCTTAATTATAAAAGCAAAGATGCTGCTTCAAGAGCTCTGGCTTCAAAAGTTGGAGTGGGACGAATCCATACCATTGAGTTTGGATACATCGTGGCAGCAATTGAAGTCAAATTTGACACAATTGCAAAACATAAAAGTGCCACGATATTTGTTCACAGAGCCTACGTCACCGATAGAGATACATGGCTTCGCCGACGCCTCAATAAGAGCGTATGGGGCGTGTATTTACGTTCGTACGCAAACTGCAGAAGGTTGTAAAGTATCATTACTAACCTCAAAATCAAAAGTAGCTCCCCTCAAGACTAAGACTCTTCCTAGACTTGAGTTGTGTGCAGCTCACCTTCTTGCAGAACTCTGCCACCGCATCCGAAGGCTGATCCGATCTCCAATTGAACGGACGGTTCTTTGGTCAGATTCGGAAGACACTCTTCATTGGATCCGGTCACATCCTTCCACTCTCGCGACATTCGTGTCGAATCGAGTGGCCGAGATTCAAGAGTGGTCAGAGAGCGTGGAATGGCGTCATGTTCCAACTAAGCAGAACCCGCAGACATTGTATCGAGAGGTTGCGATGTGACTGAACTGTGCGCGTCAATGTGGTTTAGTGGTCCGTCATTCTTGATGGAACCACACGACGCATGGCCAGTTAACCACCATTTCGTCTCTGAAGAGACGCACAATTTGAAGTGCGCAAAACAGCTGTTGGACTGACAGCTATAGTGGTAAAGTCAGATCTAGTGGACTCGATCGAAAGTTTTCGTCGCACACAAGTCTGTTGAGAGTGTTCGCTTATGTGTTCCGCTTCATTCGAAGATGTAAAGACAAAACAGTTCAATTTGAACTGGTTCCAACGGCATCAGAACTGAAAGAAGCATTCAGCAAAAAAGTTGAAGTAATGCAGGATTTCGAATTCAGAGACGATATAGAAAGGGTTCGTAAGAGTACACGTGTGAGCTCGAGTCTACAACGACTCAATCCTTTCATACATGAGTAGGAAGGATCTTGGTGTTCGTTTTCGTTGTTGCGAGTCGGGGGGCGACTGGTAAATGCTCCTATTTCATATGATGCCAAGTTTCCACTCCTCTTGTCGAAGCGCTCACAATTTGCTCGCAGCTATGTGAGGTACCTTCACTTGACCAACTGTCACGCTGGCCCAAGAGCGCTCGTGAGCATTCTCAGAGAACGACTTTGGTTAGTCAATGCTCAAGAGCTTTGTCGTCAGACAGTACGATCATGCATCCGTTGCTTTAAATGCAAACCTCGGCTGCTTACGCAAATAATGGGAAATTTGCCTGCTGATCGACTCCGAGCGCTCCGCCCATTTTCAATTTGTGGCGTAGATTTTTGTGGCCCGGTTGAGACAACCTATAGGATTCGCGGAAAGCCGCCGTACAAGTCGTACATAGCTTTGTTCGTCTGTTTTGCGTCAAAAGCGGTTCACTTAGAAATTGTATCCGACCTGTCAACTAATGCATTTCTAATGGCTTTCCAAAGGTTTGTTGGTCGAAGAGGATGTCCGAGCCGAGTCCATTGCGACAACGCGACGAACTTCGTCGGAGCAAGTCGCCATCTGGAGGAGCTAAGGAGGCGAGTCGAGGCCGAGGAGAACGCAGTTCGCGACTTCGCATCAAGAAGCGGATGCGAATTTGCGTTCATACCGCCGAGGGCTCCTCACTTCGGAGGACTATGGGAGGCAGGTGTGAAGTCTGCAAAGCACCTACTCCTACGGACGGTGGGCAACGCCTTGCTCACGCTCGAGGAGCTGCAGACAGTGGTCGTGGCGGTCGAGGCGGTGCTCAACTCCCGCCCGCTAGGAGCCGTAAGCCAAGACCCCAACGACGGCGAGGCGCTAACCCCCGGGCATCTACTGGTGGGCGGACCACTGGTGGCACCGGCAGCATCGCGGACCCCGGACCAGGAGGGTCTGAGTTGCTTAAGGCGATGGCGAGCTGTCTCGTCGCTCAAGCGAGCGTTCTGGCAGCGATGGTCCCGGGAGTATGTGCTGGGCCTGCAGGCACGGGCCAAGTGGGACCGGTTGCAGCCAAATCTGCGAATCGGAGAGCTCGTCGTCGTCGCAGAGGACAATCAGCCGCCGATGCAGTGGATGGTGGGGCGAGTCGTGGCGGTATACCCGGGAGCGGACGGGGCGGTGCGCGTCGCAGACGTGCGAACCAGCACAGGAGGGCTGTTTAAACGGCCAATTCACAAATTGGCGCCTCTGCCATTAGCATGAAGGCACAGCCGTTCATCGGGGCCGGTGTTGGCCCATTTGATGTACATTAGTTAAGATAATGAAGTTGTCAAATGAAGTTATTAGAATTAGGGCGAAGCGAGAGCGCAATAAAGCTTTCGTTTTGCTCTCTGAGCGAATTCGCCTCGCTTCGCCACTCTAGTTAAGTTAGGCTTAATGTAACTTAGCATAGAATTATAAACACAGTTGAAATTGAGAACTCTACAGCGCGTCATCATTTACTCCGTTTTCGTTTTCGTCGTTTAACAACAACAATTAGGTCCAGTCTTTGTGTTCGCGAATAAAGCGGAAAATATAATATTGCAAAAACTCTTGTAATTTTTCTGCGACAGATCTGAACTCACTTTTGCAAAGTAGACAAGAGCTGGCTTTCCTAAAGCGCCTATATTAGGCGAACGAGCGACACTCATTTTAAGAAAAAAATCAATACGAACGGGGCCAACTATGAAGAACTGAACAGAGACAACGATCCCACCTAATATAACAACTCCAAAAAAATATAAAATGTAAATATATGAATAAATAAAAAAATATATAATTAAATCAATAAATGAAATAAATAGATAAATGACCAAAACCACAACTCAAAAATCGTATTGTCCTAACGACAAAAGAGAAATTCAAAAATAATATGTAATCAGAGGTATCATAAATTCTTTTTAGCCGATAACAAAGCCTGACAACCACATATTGTAGGGTAATTTCATTCACTACCAAAATTCCCAAAAAAAAAAAAGAAATAGAAATAGTGAAAAAAATGAATTTTCCATCAAAATTAGGCCTGATTTACGGACAACAAAGCAGTTTACAATACTTTTGTTGTATTCCAGCAAATCAGAGGAGCCTAATTCTAAGAAGAAGAATTTCAAATTTAGCTATTCCTCAGTCATTCGTGGTTGTAGCATTTTCCAATTAAAATGTCTACATATTCCAAGCCGTCTGACATAAAGAACATCAAAATTTGAACCGTTTCACCAACAATGAGGAATAAATTAAACGGGCCAAATAACCAACCGTAGTTGAATTTATTTGTATTTCCTCATACAAATAAATTCCGCATTATTGGCAAATTCAATAATTAGAAACGAAAATTCGAAAGAAGAAGAATTCAATTTTGGATATTCTTCAGTCATTCTAGGTTGCAAAATTTTCTAAACAAAATATTTACACATTCCATTCGACTGACATGAAGAACATCAAAATTTGTGCTGTTTAACCAATACTGAAAATCAATTTAAATGGACCAAAATAATCTACCGTAGTTGAATTATTTTGTATTTCCTCATAAAAATAAATACTCCATTATTGGCAAGTACAAGAATTACAAGGGAAAATTCCTACACAACTTTTTCTTTTTGGCCTGCTTCACCAATGATGAAAAATAATTTAAATGGGCCAAAATAATCTACCGTAGTTGAATTTATTTTGTATTCCTCATAAAAATATATACTCCATCATTGGCAAATACAAAAATTAAAAGGGGAAAATTCCAATCCAACTTTTCTTTTGGCCAAAAAGGAACTGATTGTGTATTCTTGCAATCCCTAACAAATTTGAGGTAAAGTCGAATTTTTGAAAAGAAAATGAATGAAAAAGAAAATGAATGAAAAGAAGATGAAAAGATTTTAGAGTACGATATTTGAATTTATCCGAGAGTCTTAATGAGTATTTACTGTACTCACTAAGGCCCTACACGTTGGGCGCCACTTTTCTTAATTAATAATAATTAATTAAAACTGTAACGTGCAACGAGAAGAAGCACAAGGCGACAGGGCTATCGGTATCTGCGGGGCACGCTTTAGAGTCCGGCTCTAGCTCGTTGGCTTTGGGGGTGGTGGTCTTGCTTATACCGATAACCCTTCCTTCGCTGCTCATTATTATTAATATAAGATCCGAAATTGAGCGTGCTGCGACGAAGAAGGGATTGCTAGAAAACTAGCCGGAAAGAGAAGGAAGATCTAAAATTGTCTCAAAAAAATAGAGAAAAAAAAAAAGAGAATAGAGAGAGAGAGAGAGAGAGAGAGAGAGAGAGAGAGAGAGAGAGAGAGCGAGAATTGAGGCAGGCCATCACAGCTGTTAAGTGATGAAGTCCCTCCCACCCTAAGATCACTGCCTCAGAGCTCTGGTGATCCCTTTTAACCCTACGACAGTGGTGTCGCTGGCTTGTTTCGGCTAAATAAAAAGTAACTTAGTTCATGATTAATAAAATTTAATTAAAGATAAATATTAACCAACAATGCATTATAATCGACAAAAAATAAATCGTACAAAATTTTACTAATAATATTATAAGAAAATTGTAGCAAAAGTTATAATAGTTTAGTGCTTTGTATTATTATTTATTTTCTCTACAGTACGTTTTAGATTTATATCGTGATTTTTCTTTTTTTCCAAGTAAAATTTCAATTTAATTTTTCATTCATTTTTTCGTGTTGCGAGTATGTGCCGGATGAATTGTCAATATGAGATACAAATATTTGTAATAAGAAAACTTACATACAGAACTCCCGCGGCGGCGATCGATCTCCGGCGAAGTACTGGAACATAGCTGTATAAAACCAAATGAAATTTCCACTAACACAATCTCATCTGACACAATCGCGGAGAAAAGAAAAAAAAAATTTTTATATAATTTTACTTGCACTGACTTTCATAACTTATTCAATTAATTTATTTTTTTTTATACAATAATTTCCGTTCAGGCATTTAGCCTGAGAAGCTTTCAGCTGTTTTGTTTTAACTTGTGCATAACACATTCACACATTGTTTTTATATTCTAAATTTGCATGGCTCTACAATTTTATTATTTCTTTTCAACTAATTCATTTGTATTCGTACTTTTGTTTTTGTTGTTTTAATTTGTTAATTCTTAACTTGGCACTAGTTTTTTATTCATTATCGTTCATTGATCCAATTGAACATAATTCAATTTATTAACCAACAAGCTTTTTATTTCACTTGTTCACGATTGCTTTGAATTATCTATTTAATTTTATTTAAAGAAATGAGCATTATAAAATACTTCACTTTTAATTTGTAATAATAAAAAATAAAAATAGTGCAATTTAGCAGCGCTTTGTTTTTTTTCCTTTTGAAAAATTGTAATTGGTAATGAATTTGTAATTGCTTTTGAATTTGTTGTTTTACAATTATTATTAATTTTATTATAATTTTACACTTTTGCCATTGTAGTACCGTATTAATGTAAATTTGAATTTTTTACTATTTCGTGAACGAGTGAACTTTTAAATTATTTAAGATAATTTTCCAACTTTTAACTTTTAACTTTTCATTGTATTCATTTGAATTTTAACCAAATTAAATTTAATTAAACTATTTATTTATTTATAATATTTCTGTGCAATTCTTTTTTTCAATTTTTGCCAAACTAAAATTTTCTTATCATATTTTATTTTTAACTTGTGCTGAGCGGCGCTACACTGTTGAGTTTTAACCATTCACATTATTTTTCTAATTTTGTTTTAAACAATGTAGCGCATCATTTTCTTTTCAAATTTGGTTTTTTACTTTTTTATATCTGCACTTTTAACACACACACACTTTTTATGCACGCGAACTAGTCGCTGATATTCAGGAAAGTAAAGATGAGATGATACAGTTGGTGATGATGAGATGATACAGTTGGTGATGATAAGAAGAGCGAAGATGCTGGAGATGATGACTAAAGTTGCGACGCAAATGCTGGCCAAGAAGTCGCAGGGGTGCTGCGCTGGCGGCTCGAGCAGATGCTTGGCGCTTCGCCGGCGCAGTTAGTCACTGCGGCCAAAAGATGCCGAGAAAGATGCGCTCGCTGGTGCTTTGCTGGCCGCTAGCGCGATAGCCAAGCTGGCGCTCGAAGGCGCTCCGCTGGCCGCAAGTGCGGCAGCCAAGATGGCGCTCCGCTGGCCGCTGACGCGGTAGCCAAGAAGACGCGCACTGGCGCTCCGCTGGCCGCTAGTGCGGCGGCAAAGATGGCGCTAAGGCGCTCCGCTGGCCGCTATGCACGCAACGGCGGCGCTAAGAGTGCTCCGCTGGCCGCTATGCGACGGCAAGGTGGTGCTAAGGCGCTCCGCTGGCCGCTATGCACGCAACGGCGGCGCTAAGGGTGCTCCGCTGGCCGCTATGCGCGCAAAGGTGGCGCTAAGGACGCTTAGCTGGCTGCTATGTGCCGCAATGAGAGCACTTTGGCGCGCTTTACTGCCCGCTAGGGCGGCGACAAAGATGGCGCTTAGTAGCGCTCCGCCGGCCGCTAGCTTAGGCACTGTCACGCTCAAAAGAGCCAAACCAAAAGCAGAAAATTTCGAAAACGACCTGTGAAAACGACAACAATAAGTAAAGAACACCTACCAGAATCTATTACTATTTATTCTTACCAAGTATAAAATGCACTAAGAGAATTCTAACCTCTTGTGTCTTGTGGTAAAAATTTTACACCAACCAATATGCGTCTATGCACGCTGCCGGTCACCAGAAAAGTGCTTTGACCGGAACCAGCCTAGCTTAAGCTAGCTGCGCATGCGCGTGGTGACACAAACGTCAAAGCTGAGCTTTCCAGTGCAACTCGCTAAACGTCAAATGTGAGCTTTTCAGTGCAGCTGATGCACTACTTAAAGCTCGGCTTTACAGCGCAGCTTATGCACTTAAAGCTGCGCCCTTAGTGGAAATTTCTTGCATACTTTTAGGACGCATTTAAATTATATCTGCTTCAGGCGCCGTTAAACAATAGAGAAAATGCCGACGGCATTTCGTCGATCTATTGTGGTGGTGAGTTGTGGGAGAGAGAAGCTGAGAGCACTGGAGCTTGAGTGCATTCTTACGCATTGAGCGCATTGCTGGTGAGCGAAAAGCTTTGAGTGCTTTTCGGTCGGCGGAACGGAGGTGTGCCCCTCACCTACAATGCGCTCGCATCAACATTCTCCCCTTGCAATATTGGGGTTGCAAAAATATAAAACTTGGGAGGATACCCGGCAGGACAATATCAGGATAGATAGAGTGGGTGTGTCTTGGAGCGCAACGACGCCGTGCAGACTCCTTCAGCGCCCATGCGAGTGATGGAGAGGCCCAAGACCCCTGGCATCGACTCGCTGATGCGGCTTACGGGACAACACGGAACCAACTCGCGCTTCGAAAGCCGCTGTCCCCATGTGTAGCCCGACCGCCGCGGTAGGGAGTATGCTCACTCCTTTGCACTGGAAAGTGCCGTCTGGGGAGCTAGGCACGGGCCTGGTGCGTTGGTGAGTGGGCCTGTGGATGCCGGCCTGGGAAACGTTGACATGGGACGTCTTTGGTGGATCTTCTCTGGAGGGTGCCGGGTGGTCGCGTCGGCTCCTGGGCTGGCGCGAGGTTGTGCCGGGAGGCACGGAAACCCCAGCTGAAAGTCGAGCTGAAAGAGGTCTCGAATGGGGTCCTGTCACAGGACCAATTGTAAAGGTTCGGTCGACGGACAGTCGAGCCGAAGGTGTTGAAACAGATTTTGAGTTGGGGCCTAACACAGGCTTGCGTGTAGAGGATCGTTCGACGGACAGTCGAACCGGAGAAGGATCAGAGTGGGGTCCCGTCACAGGACCATTCGAAGCTGAAATAGATGTAGAGGAGGGTCCTATCCCAGGACCATTCTTAAGGATTCGTTCGACGGACAGTCGAGCCGAAAAAACTGAAATAGATTTGAAGGGGGTCCTGTCGCAGGACGGATCGTAGGAGTTCGATCGGACAGTCGAGTTGAAAAGGACGAGATAGAGTTAGAAGTGGATCCCGACACTGGGCTGGTCAGGATCCAACCGAAAATGGTCTCTTGACCAATGAAGCTCTACAAACGTTCGGACGAGAGCCGCCGAGAAGAACGGATGGATGCGAACTCTCATAGAACTTGGGGTCGGCCAGCGGGATGCTTGGCAGATTGTCGAGGATGGTTTGTGAGACAGCGCATGAGGGCAGTTTTCCTGCTAAGTGCGGAAGGACGAATGCCGATGCCTCAATCTGCAGATCTGGTCGCAACGGGGAGCCAATTAGGAATTGGCAATGCTTTCGGGCTGGCTGCTACAACTTGAGTCATCCTCAAGCGCTTGAACAGAAATGAAGGTAGCCTCTGATCCAGAATCGATCAGGGCCCGTGCTGTGTGCCGATCGCCGTGATGGCAAATGTGTACAACAGCTGTACTCAGCAGAACACCTTGTGTGTTAACTGCCAGGAATGATTGCACATTAGCTGACTGGGAAGGAGTGGACTGTATATTAGAGTGGGATTAGTGACTGTCGGCGTCGGGTTGACTCGATGCAAGAGTGTATGATGGCGACCCTTGCATGTAAAACAGTTGTGCGCACTTGTGCACTTGGCCTGGACATGGCCTCGTGCGAAACAGTTTAAGCACAGCTTCTGCTGCTTAATATGGTTGACCCTTTCATTGACACCCATCTGGAGGAAGCGAGGGCACAATCGAATCGGATGGTTCTCCAGGAATAGAAATCGCAGGTCTAGGTCTTAATGGTCACAAAAGAGTTGACCTGCCTGGAGACGGGGGCCTTCTTAGGTGAGGCTCTTGGAACCGTCGGAGCGTTCGTGCTGGATGACACCTCCGCTATCGCTTCTGGGGTGCGATGGCGCTCTAGAAGAAAAGCGTTCATGTCAACCCACGTTGGAATCTTGCTCTTGCTTTGGATTGACTGTTCCCAAAGTGAAAGGGTCAACTTGGGGAGCCTCGAAAACACAAGAAAACCAGGATGCAATCCCAATTCTCTACGTTGATCTTCGAGTGCTCTAAGGCTGTCAGACACCCTTGAATGGTGCTCTGCAACTCCTGAATAGAGGAACCCGACTCTTGCCCAATGGCGGGCAAATTGAACAAAATTCTCAGCTGACTGTTTACGAGCAACCGTTTGTTCTCGAAACGCTCAGTCAAGCTGGACCACGCCGACTGGAACCCTTCATTTGTCAAAGGAGATTTTGACACAATGGCATGGGCTTCACCGCTGGTCTTGGAGTTGAGATAGAAAAGTTTCTCAACTTCCGACAGTCTCGGGTTCTGTATATAGAGGGCTGTGAATAAATCCCGGAAGGTGGGCCAGCGAGTGTAATCGCCTCCGAAAACTTCGGTGTCGCACGGAGGTAATCGACACCCTGTGGGCATAAATTGCACAGCTTGTGGTTGTACGGGTGTACGGGGGGTGAGCGCCTGGGATGCGTTGGCTATTTGCTCACCTAACAGAGCTGCACACTGCTCGTAGGCAGCATAGCAGTACTCGTATTTGGCCTGAACAGTAGGGAGCTCTTCTGTGGTCATCTCCTCAGACATGACGCAAGAGCAAGCCTCATACTCATTCTCGACCTTTTCCCATAAGGAACGCATCTGGTCCCTTCGGACATGGCACGTATATAGGGATGGGCTATCAGCCGAAAGATTGTTGACGCAAAGTGACTGATACGATCAGTCGCGGCGATGAATTTCGTCAACGCTGTGTTTACTTTGTTTTGTGCCATCTTGTGGATCGGGACGGAAGGAATGGATGTAACTAGTAGAAAATATACCAAAATACTAGAAAAATACCACAGGTAGTGCTGAGGTATTTTGTACCCAAATGGGTACGGACTGCGGACACAGGCAACGAACGCAAAGGGGCGGGGAAATTTCCCAAGACAATCAAGCAAATGATTGTCGAAAACAAGAACAAAAAAAGCACGGAAAAATACCACAAAAAACACAATTTGCTGGAAAAAACACAAATGTGGTTAAAAATGCGCTGGATGGAAAAACAATAAATAAATTGTCACAAAAAACAAAAATTATTTATATATATTTATATGGATATGTGGTGGAAGCGAAAGTGTGTTTATATGTAGGTGTGTATATGTGTGTGTGTATGTCTATGTGTGTGGGACACTGGCTGGAGTAAAGCCTATACACCGACACTTGAGCTGGGAGTTGCTTGGCAAAAAATTCAACTTCGAGTGCGACTACCGCTGCCCCTGCCAATCTGTTACTTCACTCGCAGAAGTACTTATGCACGCGGTTAAGCATGCACATCAGTATGTACGTATGTATGTATGTATGCTTGCACTGCGCTGCCAACGTCTAAGCAAGCGAAGTGCACGTATGTTTGTATGTAACAAAAAGAGAGCGAGAGCAAGTGCGGACAACAGCGAATTCACAAGAGTACGTGTGTGTGTGTTGAGAGAGCGCGAGAGCAAGCGCGGCTGCAAGCCGGTGCGCTTGCGGACAAAAGAGAGTGCACAGAAATATGTATGTATGTATGTATGTCGGCAATTACCGCGACATACAAACGTACAAGGAATAACGGACAAGAATTAAGCAAAACGAAATGCTGGTACACAGCTTGATTTAAATTAATTAATTCGTATGCTTATATATGTATGGAGTATACAATATATAATCTTTGCACTTTAAAAATGTTTCTCTCTGGATAATTTACACTGTCACTGCGCTTGCACTTGCAAAAATAAAAAAACACACATGCATACATACGTACGCGATTGGCGGAAAAACAGATATAATTATCTATTATATATGTAGATAGGCAAAACCATGGAAAAGGTAGTCCGAAGAAAAAGGAAGGCAATTTGGCAAAAGCTATTGGAAAAACTTTTGCGCAATATGGCCGAACTGGAGGGGCGGACGACCGTGGAAGAAGAAATAGGAAAGAAAAACTAGTGGTACTTATCTGCGGATGTATGCTGGTATACCGATGCAATGATAACGAAGATCCGGCTCGAAGGACCAAATGTTTTGCGTAGGGGCGCTGAAAAGTTCCAAAGTTTCTCCTTTTCCGAAATAATAACACTCGCGGTTTTTCTTATAATAAACATGTATTTATAGCAATTTTTCGGGTTGTTGAAAACGCACAATTTGGGGGTAATTAAACCGATGTAAGTGAGACGTAAATTAGAACTAACAATAGAGAAAATGCCGACGGCATTTCGTCGATCTATTGTGCTGAGCCGCGCTCAGCGGTGGTGAGTTGTGGGAGAGAGAAGCTGAGAGCACTGGAGCTTGAGTGCATTCTTACGCATTGAGCGCATTGCTGGTGAGCGAAAAGCTTTGAGTGCTTTTCGGTCGGCGGAACGGAGGTGTGCCCCTCACCTACAATGCGCTCGCATCAACAACCAGCTTGGACTTAAAGGATGCATATTGGCAAGTGCCTTTAGAGCCTCAATCTCGAGACAAAATAGCGTTTACAGTCCCTGGTAGACCTCTACCAATTTAAAGTCATGCCGTTTGGCTTGTGCAACGCCACAAGTACAATGTCTCGGTTGATGGATAAAGTGGTTCCAGCTCATCTTAGGAATGAGGTATTTGTGTACTTGGATGATCTCTTAGTGGTCTCATCTAGTTTGGAAAGGCATCCGGAGGTGCTAAGGGAAATAGCTTTACATATTAAGCGTGCAGGTCTGACGATAAATATTGGCAAAAGTCATTTCTGCATGCGGCGTGTGCGCTATTTGGGTCACATAATAGGTGACGGTGGCATTAGAACAGACCCTGAAAAGGTGAAAGCCATCTTAAATTTCCCTGCGCCGAAAACCTTAAGAGGTTTAAGAAGTTTTATGGGGTTATGTGGCTGGTATCGCAAGTTTGTTCCCAATTTTGCGTCACTTGCTTCTCCATTAACGGATTTGATGACGACTAAGCGTCGCTTTAGTCTGACGCCCGAAGCATTGAGAGGAGTTGAAGGTTCGACTTAGTGAAGCCCCGGTATTGTGCAGTCCAGATTTTGCAAAGCCGTTTGCAATACATTATGACGCAAGCAAACCAGGCATTGGCGCTGTGTTGCTGCAGGTAGCTGAAAATGGAGATGAGCGTCCAGTCGCATTCATTTCAAAAAATTAAATAAGGCTCAGCGTAATTATACAGTGACCGAGCAAGAGTGCTTAGCTGCAGTCGTAGCTCTTAAACATTTTCGGGCTTATGTAGAAGGTCATGAGTTCAAGATAGTGACGGATCACGCTTCGCTAAAGTGGCTCATGTCAAATCACGACTTGAGTTCACGCTTAGCTCGTTGGGCTTTGGCTCTACAGCGTTATCGGTTCCAAATTGAGCATCGCAAAGGCTCCTTACATGTAGTGCCAGATTCGTTGTCGCGAGTTAGCGAAGATACGATAGCAGCCATAGACCTGCGATATGGATCGCTTATCGATTTAAAATCAGAATATTTTAAATCTGCAGAATATTTAGATTTGCTTCAGAAGGTCAAGGCAAATGCAGAGAATTTCCCAGATTTGAAGATCGACAGTGGATACGTGTATCGTAAGGTTGAGGAAACACGATGAATATGCTTGGAAGCTATGGATACCGAAAGAGCTGGTTCCGGAAGTCCGGTATCAAGCTCACGACAATCCTTTGTGCTCACATGGGGGTATACACAAAACTGTTGACAGAGTTAGGTGATACTATTTTTGGCCAGGGCTGGTGACTGACGTCAGGGCTTATATTAACGCCTGTGAGGTGTGTAAGACCACAAAGCGCCAAATTGTGCACTACGACCGCCCTTAGGAAAAGCGCCTGAAAGTCAGCGGTTTTTCCAAAGGCTCTACATAGATTTTCTTGGGCCATATTCACGATCGCGAACCGGACATATAGGGATATTTATCGTTCTGGATCATTTTTCAAAATGTGTTTTCTGAAGCCCGTTAAGAAGATAAACGCAGCACTCGTTGTAAAATATCTAGAAAGTGAATTAAAGTGAATTATTCATGGCCTTTGGCGTTCCGGAGACCATTGTTTCAGATAATGGATCGCAGTTTCGGTCAGAGGCTTTTCAAAAGCTGTTGCGTCAGTACGAGGTAAATCATGGGCTGACTGCAGATCACTCGCCTCAAGCGAACGCTTCCGATCGAGTTAATAGGTCGGTGATAGTTGGAATCAGAGCTTATTTGCGCCCTGATCAGAAAGATTGGGACGAAGTGTTGAGCAAAAATTAGTTGCGCATTAAGGTCCTCTGTTGATTCTGGCATAGGAACCTCGCCTTATTACATGGCTTTTGGTCAGCATATGGTCACGTCTGGGTCGACTTACGGATTGCTCAGGAAGCTAAACTTGTTGGATGATCGCTCCTTAGCGTTTAGTCGGCAGGATTCGTTTGATTTGATTCGCGATGAAGCCTCTAAACTCATGCTTTTAAAACACGAGCAAAACGAACGAAGATATAATCTCCGATCGAGAGAAGTGTCATTTACTACAGGGCAAGAAGTGTTCAGAAGGAACTTTAAGCAAAGTTGTTTTCAAACCGGGTACAACGCCAAGTTTGGACCTGCCTTTGTCAAAGCACGAGTGAGGAGGAAGATAGGCAATTCGTATTACGAATTAGAGGATCTGCAGGGCCGTTTGTTGGGTAATTATAAGTTCGCTTCAGGCGGAGTCAGTCTAGGGTACCATTACAATACCCTAGCCTGATTATAGCGGGGGTTTTGTAACGGCGCCTGAAGCAGAAATATTTTAAATGCGTCCTAAAAGTATGCAAGTTCAATTTCAACTAAGGGCGCAGCACATTTGACGTTTAGCGAGTTGCACTGGAAAGCTCAGCTTTGACGTTTGCGTCACCACGCGCATGCTCAGCAAACTTAAGCTGGGCTGGTTCCGGTCAGAGCACTTTTCTGGTGACCGGCAGCGTGTGCATAGACGCATATTGGTTGATGGGGAAAATTTATACCACAAGACACAAGAGGTTAGAATTCTCTTAGTGCATTTTATACTTGGTAAGAATTGATAGTAATAGATTCTGCTAGGTGTTCGTTACTCATTGTTGTTGTTTTCGCAGGTCGTTTCGATATTTTGTTGGCCTTTGGCTTGGCTCTTTTTGAGCGCGACAGTGCCTGCACTAGCGGCCGGCGGAGCGCTACTAAGCGCCATCTTTGTCGCCGCCCTAGCGGCCAGTAAAGCGCACCAAAGTGCTCTCATTGCGGCGCACTAGCGGCTAGCTAAGCGCCCTTAGCGCCACCTTTGCCGCCGCCATAGCGGCCAGCGGAGCGCCCCTTAGCGTCATCCTTGCCGCTGCTAAAGCGGCCAGCGAAGCGGCACTGAGCGCCATTTTTGCCACCGCGCTAGCGGCCAGCGAAGCGTCAGTGCGCGCTATCTTTGCCGCCGAACTATCGGCCAGCGAAGGGCCAGTGAGCGACACCGTCGACTTCTTTCAGGCGAGCAGAGCGCCTTATTGCACCGGCGCAGCACCCCTGCGACTTCTTGGCCAGCATTTGCGTCTCAACTTTAGTCATCATCACCAGCATCTTCGCTCATCTCATCATCACCAACTGTATCATCTCATCTTTACTTTCCTGATCATCAGCGACTAGTTCGCATATAAAAAAAAAAAAAAATAGTGTGTGTGTGTTAAAAGTGCAGATGAAAAATTAAAACCAAAGTTGAAAATTTAAACTGATGCGCTACATGAATGATTGAAACTCAACAGTGTAGCGCCGCTCAGCACAAGTTAAAATGCAACATGTTAAAAATTTTAGTTTAGCAAAAATTGCAAAAATTGCACAGAAATATTAAAAAATAAAAAAAATAATTTAATTAAATTTAATTTAGTTAAAATTCGACAAAAAAAATTAATACAATGAAAAGTTAAAAGTTAAAAGTTGGAAATTATTTAAAAATTAAAAGTTCTCTCGTTCACGAAATAGTTAAAAATGCAAACTTACATTTAAAAGGTACTACTACAATGGCAAAAGTATGAAATTATAATGAAAATATTAATAATTGTAAAACAACAAATTAAAAAGCAAGGCGCTTCTATATAGTACCATTTGCAATTTGTCAAAAGATAAAAACAAAGCGCTGCTAAATTGCACTATTTTTTTTTGATTATTACAAATTAAAAGTGAAGTATTTTATAATGCTCATTTCATTAAATTAAATTAAATATATAAGTTAAAACAATCGTGAACAAGTGCAATAAAAGCAATATTGTTTAATAAATTAAATTATGTTAAGTTGAATCAATGAATGATAATGAATTAAAAACCAGTGCACGTTGAGAAACAACAAAATTAAAACAACAAAAATAAAACGTATCCAAAAATTATATTGAGTAGTTAGTATATTATATTGTTTATTATCTCTCATTAATTAAATATTATAAACCATGAAATAATTTACTTTTTATTTAGCCGAAACAAGCCAGCGACACCACTGTCGTAGGGTTAGAAGGGATCACCAGAGCCATGCTCTGAGGCAGTGATCTTAGGTTGGGAGGGGACTTCATCACTTAGCAGCTGTGATGGCCTGCCTCAATTCTTGCTCTCTTTTTTTCTCTCTCTCTCTCTCTCTCTCTCTCTCTCTCTTATTCTCTCTCACTTTCTCTCTCTTTCTCTTTTGTTTTTCTATTTTTTTGAGACATTTTTGGATTTTCTTTCTCTTTCCGGCTAGTTTTCTAGCAATCCCTTCTTCGTCGCAGCACGCTCAATTTCGGATCTTATATTAATAATAATGAGCAGAGAAGAAAGGGCTATCGGTAAAAGCAAGACCACCACCCCCAAAGCCGACGAGCTAGAGCCGCACTATAAAGCGTGCCCCGCAAATACCGATAGCTCTGTCGCCTTGTGCTTCTTCTCGTTGCACGTTACACTTTTCAGCGAGATCGGCTATCAACTTAGGAGTTTTGGAAGTGCTTGATGGTAGCTTGTTATCCGGACAGAATGGTAGATCATTATGTTTATCGTGAATTGAGTAAGGGTAATCTAGATCAACCTCTAGAATATACCCATACTCACTATTTTCAGGAATATTTTCTAGATTAAATCTATTAACCTGATTCGTGTCTAACCATTTGAACTCACCGTAAGGTAGTGGTTCAGACATAGCCCAACCGTACAAATTGTTTGCATCCACATACATTAAAAATTCCGATTCTTTAGTAGGATCGAAATCTTTTGAGTATTTGTGGTTTAATTTTGTATGCCTATGACTACCATTGAACCAACCCACCCCGAATTCCACTCTTAAAATATGTAATCATATCAATGTCAGTGAGTAACTCGAGTTCGATCTCTGTGGTTTTAGCATAGCATCCCACGGCAATTCTGGTGTAGTGTAAATTGAAGAACAAATTGCCCTAAAATTTTGGAAAACGTCTGTTAACAATAAAACATCAGTTTTCAAATACAATTCTAAGTATTCCTTCAATGATCGACAATTAAAATGATACCATACTTGGATGGCATGAGCGTAATCCTCTTCTGAACATTCTGACTCTGTTAAATTACTATAGAAATTGGACCTTGGTGGGAGAGAAGTTTCATCTAGTTTTTCAACAGAATCTAATCGTAGGGAAAACACCTTTCCTGCGAAGTAGTTCAAAGTCTGAGTTGTTTGTGTACTGTGATTTCAGCACATTGAAATTGTCCTCACTCAAATTCCCCGCGAGTGTGTCTAGACTAGAGGGCATGAATCTGATCCAAAAATCTGATTTCTAACGTATTTTTCCTAGGAGGGAGATATTTAGAAATTGATATATATAATTCCTTATTCAAAGGAATAACTTTTATTTCCCTCTCAATTTCTCCAAGTTCTTTAACAAACAAATGAGATTCATATTTGGAGAAATTGTGAAAGAATACGGGAATAAAATTACCAGTCTTGTATTTAAGGTTACAGGAATTATGGCCTGCACCTCTATATCTACCTGTAAAATGACAGTGATCTTTCATTCTATCATTATTTGAAATACCCTTACATTTGTGACAAATGGTCGCTTTCCTAAAATTATCTAACTCATTATGACTCATGTGCATTGGAACCACTATCTTCATGTGGTTCTCATACAAATCGGACAAGTCTGACGTTAAATGTTTAATAAAAGTGCGAGCGACATCACCTCCTGTCTTCGAAACAAACTTTGCACCAACTTTGCAACAACCAACAAACTTTGGTTCCAACCTCCAGCTGACGGTGATGATTTTAAAGGTAATCTTCTCATCCTTCCTTGGTCCCTCGGTAACCACCTGACTGCATCTCGATGTATGTTGAGCTGCCCTCTCCTTACTCGTTGAGTATTGTAAGCATTGATTACAGAACCAACGCTTAACTCGCTGTTTACCCAGTTGTTTGGCAAGTAGACTGTGTGTGAAAATTGAAATTGTATGGTAATTGTAATATTTTCAAATTTATTGAATGTACTTACGATGAAATATTTTGAATCCACATGTAGTGTCCATGAATATCCGCCGTTGGTCCGTCGACGAATAATAAGTTAATGTGGATTCTCATTTCCACTCCATCGCAGTAAAGCGGTCCAATTATTTTGTCAGATTCCTCATCATACCCGAAAACATTTAAACTTATGCGAGGGTTCGTTGAGTGAACTCTTTTATTTTTCGAATTTCCATCGGGAATGTTAATCCATTGCAGTCAATCCTTACGTTGTTCACCTCAATTATTGGGGACGTGATCTCAACACCATAAGTATTGCAATGGTATCATCTATTTATTGGTTTGAGGGTCGATATAATTGCCCACTTAAAACAGAAGGCATCTTTGTTATGTACATTAACAACTGCCCTCCTATTTTTAATTTAAGCGGAAGCTCAAAATGATTAGAGCCTTTTGTCGGATCACATTTGTAAACATTAAACTCCAGCCTAATGATTCGTGTCAAGGTCCATCCGCTGTCCTTTTCCTGAAACTCACTCATTTTGCGTCTATCACATTTTTATGCGATTCAAAGAATCGGGTGAAGTCGGATCCAGTCGTAATCAGAGACATTGTGCGCTGGAACGATTTTATTTCTTGTTGAATATCATACTCTTTTATTAGCATGTACTCAGCAAACAACTCAAAATTGCATTTGGATGATAGGTGGGTAGTCATCAGGCATTCCAAGTGAGGGATCAGTGCTTATTCAGCCTCATTTAGGAATTCAATAGGCATCCTTACATCCGCTCCCTCGTTCTCAAACATGTATTGGAGAATACGTCCCTTGTATCCATTCACAATCTGCTTGATTCTTCCGTCCACCGGTTGGATAGAGTTGTATTTATGCAACTCGGTGCAAACGTGGAAATGCCATTTGCCATGCATACCTGCAGGTAGGTAATGCTGGCAGGAATAACAATACTCCCCATTGATGGTGTTGGTGGTATTGTTGAAGTTGTTGGTGTTCTCGGGATTCATTGATGTTTTTGTTTGTTTTTTTATTTTGTTGGTTGAATGTAATAAAGTTTATTTTGTTTGTAATATTGTTTTTTAAAGTATTTTTGATTGTGTATTGTAAAATTGATTTTTACAATGTTGTTTAAAAATGATTATTGAATTATACAATTTGTTTAAACAAACTTGATTTCAAAAGTTATTAACAATTTTCACTGCACAATTATAATTTGTTTTCGACGAGGGTTTTATTGTTAATGTTGAAGGTTTAAACAATTTTAACTGCACAATTATTCACTTAACAATTTTAAATATTGTTAACTTTGGAGAATCGAGGATCCGATGTGTATGTTCCAGTCACAAACTAGAAGTGATTTTAAGGAATTCAGGTTTCTGGATGAAGACCGAGCAAAATTTAATATTGGTCATTATGCGTTACCGACCATTTTCGCATATTCGTCACGTCTTGGTTATAATATTCAGCTTTTCTTTCAGATTTTCTGTTTTATCTTCAAGTGTCTTGGAAATGGTGTTGTGCTCTCGTCTGAATTCCATCACGTTCCCATCCTTTTTAACGTTCATCACGTGATCCTTCCTCCGCTCCGATTTGGAATACATTCGAATAAATGAGATAAGTGAGCGTGGCGCCTTCGATCGTTTTACAGGTAGCGATGAGCTTCCGAACGTATTTCATCACATTTCGTAACGTTGATTCGTGTTAGGCGTTCACGTATTCGATCGTCTTAGATGTTGTGTTGCGCCACGTTTCCATCCTTTCGTTTCGTAACGTTTGGATCGTCTAGGATGATGCGTTGCCCCACGACCTACGTTTTCGAGGTGGGTGTTCGCGTTCGTACGTTACGTTCGTTAATGATAAGAGCGTATCACGTTTTCAAAGGACGTCTTCATCTCGCGTTTTCGAGTACGATCTACGAATCGTATTTCGACTGCGACCCCGACCCTCTCACCGTCCCGTCTCGGGACACGCGACCTCGACCCCGACTCTGACTACGTTTTCGAGGTGAACGTTCACGTGTTCGATCGTTTTGGGTACAGCGGTGCTCCCTGATTGACAATGTACGCTATGTTCGTTAATGATAAGAGCGTATCACGTTTTCGTACCACGTGTTAGTAGCACGTGTTCGTCACACGTTTTCGACCCCGATCTACGAATCGTATTTCGACTGCGATCTGTAATACGCCGCTTGTCGTATTTGAAATTGACTAAGCCTAAAAGTATGCAACATTTTTTTCCTTCTTTTCTGTACACATACATATTTATACCTATTATTTATAATATTATTTATTTATATGTTTATTGTCCTAGTTAATTTGTATTATTTAATTTGTTTAGTTGTATAAAATTATTTGTAGTCTGAGGAAATGGTACTGAATGTCTTGTCATGTTTTGTTCTGAGAAGCGGAGCTTTATTTAGCAGCCTGAAAGCTCCAATAATAGCGCCATCTATTGGTGGACTACGATACATGCAAGCATGAATTGCTAGATCATCCGATCGTGTTAAGTCCAGACCAACATAGACAAGCGATTACCTTTTTGAGTAGGATTATTTGCCAAAATTCCGAAAAAGGTTTTTGTTGTTGGTTTTGGTTGGAAGAAATTGTTAGCAGGTTATGTGAAGAACCTGATTAAAAAATAGTGGAAAAGTGCATGTGCTTTAATAGAAAAAAAGTACATCAGTGAAGTTGTTGGTTTTGGTTGGAAGAAATTGTTAGCAGGTTATGTGCAGAACCTGATTAAAAAATGTGTTAAAGTGCATGTGTCTGAAAAAAATTATCTCAGTGAAGTGGTTGGCGAAGCCTGTTGCATACATCTTACTTTGCACCTTTGCCGTCCACCCAACACATGCAATAGATGGTTGTCCACTTCAGGAGTTTGTCGTCCCATATCAAGTGCCGTTTTCCAGATTAGGGTAAATATTTGTTGTACGTATATTTAGTTTTTTTGTTGTTCTAAGTTTAGTTTTGTGTATTTATTTTTAGATTCGGCACCCAGTATGCAAACTAAAATCTAATAACCCACCATAAATTATAATAACCCAGCCACAATTAATATAAACGCCGTAATAATAATAATAAACCAACATCCAAATTTGAATGTGAATTGCTTTTTCTGTGGTGGCTCAAGGCGAATATCAGCGTAGGAAGGCGAACAGCTGAATAGCAGCTAATGTTTTTTGGTTGTATTATTGTTAGCTTATTTTTCTAGTTGTCTTATTGTTCGTTGTATTATTGTTAGTTTAGAGTGTTTAGTGTGCATTTTTAAGTGAATGTTTGTAAGTGCCGAAGGTGTATTATGATGTGGCGAGAAAATTGAAAACAACCACTTTTCTTTGGCCCGCCTAGTACAAATACCACTGTTTAATTGTACAAGATCACAATGGCAAACACTTAAGAGTGCATATAAGGTAACAGAAATAGGCAACATTTCATTGTATAATGGTATTTACTTATAAAATTTAATGATTTTGTATTGCCGCTAAGCAGATACAACCATACCTACATACGTGTGTATGTATGTATGTTTGTTTTGATCGTCTTACATAGCAAGTAGCTTGCATGCATGCGCAAAAGCTCGGAAATTATTATTTCTCCACAGCTACACCACAGACAGGCACCAACACAAGGAAAGATCTTTCTGCGTGGGGTCGCGACTGTATGTAAGTCTGATTCATTCTAACTTATTGAGCTAGAGCTAAAGCTTTCGTTTGCTTGTGGTCCCTCTGACCATAGCGCTGCTACAGCTGTTTGCAGTCCCAGCGGTCAATGACCTTGCGAGACTGGCAATAGCAAGTCATTTAGTTGAGTGACAGCCATCAGCTGATCCACATTTAATTTCAATATAATGTTTGCCTATATTCTAAATGCTAGCAATGCATTAGTTAATTAGTTAATTTTAACTATCATTTTAGTTTCACTTCATTTTATTTCAATTCAATACTTCCAAAATAATTATTGATATTATATATATGCTGGGAACATATTTTATATTTATAGGTTAATTATTTTTAGTATTTATTTATTTATTCTTTCCTTTTTGCCTTATTTAAAATAATTTTCTGCCTCATACACACTTACCATGTTAGTCCGTTAATCTATTTATTTATTTATTTTTCTTGTCATTTTTTTTTATTGTCATTTAATAATGTTTGTTAATATTCAAATTATTTTTGTTATCTATTAAGAAATTAAGTATGTCCGCTTAATTGTTTAATTTTATTTGGAACCATGCATCACCAAGCAGGAGTAGGTTAGCCGAACCACTGTCTTTTAGCTATCCTGAAAATGTTTAGTTTGTTGGCAATGAATGCAGGATCATGGTAGGGTGGGCGTCTGCACACAATACCAGCTGTGTTGCATTAGAAAGTGGCTCCGTCTTCTTTGTTAACCTACCTTCCTCTCCTTCCCTTTCTCGTCTCTTTCACCATTGTTTAATGTAACCTTCTCATTACACTCCTTCTTCTCTGTCTTCCCATATGTACGCGAATTTTAAATGTATTATTATTATAAGTGGTGCGTCTTATTAGTTGGCCTTTTATTTAACCCCATGCTACCTGAGCAAAGCCCGGAGAAGCCAGCGCGTACGCCACACTAGTAATCTTTCCACCAGCACCAGACGAAAATTACATTAGTGATTCGTTACAGATAACGAGTGCGACCCCGACCCCGACCCCCACCCCGAGGGCGTCTCGGGACAAGCGACCTCGAGCCCGAGTGCAACCCCAACCCCGAGGGCGTCTCGGGACAAGCGACCTCGACCCCGACCCCGACCCCGACTCCGAAGGATCGATAACGGATTTGTGTGACGAAACGCCCCCGACCCCGATCCCGATCCTTTCATCGCCCCGTCTCGGTTCACGCTCGATTTGTCACACAAATCCCACACTTGACATTTCCACAGGTGACCCTAATTACATTGCATCTTTATTACTTTACACTTGACATTTCCACAGGTGGCCCTAATTAAATTGCATTTTTATTACCCCTAAATTGACATTAATGACAGGTGACCCTAATTAACACTTCCTTGCATAAGAATTAGGTTTGTGAGAAAACTTGATATTCCAACTACTAACTTGCTTCTTGCTGAGCAAAATGTATGAACTTTACTGGTTGGAGCAAATGAACAAGTAAAGTTGCAAATTTATATACAATTGCATTACATGTAAGGTAATGTAACGAATCACTAATGTCGTATTCGTCTGGTGCTGGTGTAAGGTTTATTAGCGTGGCGTACGCGCTGGCTTCTCCGGGATTTGCTCAGTTAACATGGGGTTCAATAAAAGGGCCAACTAATAAGACGCACTACTTATAATAATAATACATTAAGAATTCGCGAACATATGAGAAGACAGAGAAGAAGGAGTGTAATGGGAAGGTGGCATTAAACAATAGTGAAAGAAAAGAGAAAGGGAAGGAGGAGAAGGTAGGTTAACCAAGAAGACGGAGCCACTCTCTAATGCAACACAGATGTGTGCAGTTGTGTGCAGACGCCCACACTACCATGATCCTGCATTCAAATGCCAAAAATAAAAGTTGGCAGGATCCCTAAAAGGAAGTGGTTCGGCTAACTCCTGCTTGGTGATGCATGATTCCAAATAAAATGATAGAATTAAGCGAACATACTTAATTTATTAACAAATAACAAAAGTAATTTGAATTTTAACAACATTATACCAAGAAAAAATGACAAGAAAAATAAAGAAATAAATAATTTAACGGATTAACATGGGAAGTGTTCATGAGGCGGAAATTATTTAAATAAGGCAAACGAAAAAGAAGAATAAATAAATAAAGACTAAAAATAATTAACCTTTAAATATAAAATATGTTCTAGCATAAATATAATATAACTAATTATTTTTGCAATTTAAAAATGGAAATAAATTAAGTGAAAATAAAATGATAGTTGAAATGCACTAATTTTGGTTCATTTAGAATGCAATGCTAGCACTCAGCATATAGACAAACATTAGGTTGAAATTAGATGCGGATCAGCTGATGGCTGTCAGGCAAGTAAATGACTTGCTATTACCAGTCTCGCAACGTCATTGACCGCTGGGACTGCAAACAGCTGTAGCAGCGCTATCGAAAGCTTTAGCTCTAGCTCATAAGAAATCAATTAGTTAGAATGAATCAGACTTACATACAGTCGCTATTTCCACGCAGAAAGATATTTCCTTGTGTTGGTGCCTGTCTGTGGTGTAGCTGTGGAGAAATAACAATTTGCGAGCTTTTGCGCACGCCTGCAAGCTGCTTGCTATGAAAAACGATCAAACAAACATACATACATACACACGTATGTAGGTATGGTTGTATCTGCTTGGCGGGTAATACAAAATCATTAAATTTTATAAGTAAATACAATTTTACAATGAAATCTTGCCTATTTCTGTTGCCTTATATGTTTGCCATTGTGATTTTGTACAATTAAACAGTGGTATTTGTACTATGTGGACCCAAGAAAAGTTGTTGATTTCAATTTCCTCGCCACATCATAATACACTTACAACTCTTACAAACATTCACTTAAAATGCACACTAAACAATCTAAACTAACAATAATACAATGAATTATGGAACAACAAGAAAAATAAGCTGACAATAATACAACAAACAAAAACAAAAACATAGGCTGACATTCAGCTATTTCGCCTCGGCCTCGATGCCACAATAAGAAACTGTGCAATCCGTAGCTAGAGACTGCGGCGAGGCTGCCAGACGTATAAGAGGTATAAATATGTATGAAGAGAAAAAATTGCATATTTTAGGATCAGTTAAATTCTACTACGACAAGCGGCCTATTACATATCCCCCTGTTGATGCGAGCGCATTGCTAAGTGAGTGGCACACCTCCGCTCCGCCGACCGAAAAGCACTCAAAGCTTTTTCGCTCACTAGCAATGCGCTCAATGCGTAAGAATGCACTCAAGCTCCAGTGCTCTCAGCTTCTCTCCCACAACTCACCACCGCTGAGCCGCGCTCAGAATAGATCGATGAAATGCCGTCGGCATTTTTCTCTATTGTCTGTTCTAAACCACGTCTCACTTACATCGGTATAATTACCCCCAATTGTGCGTTTTCAACAACCCGAAAAGTTTGCAATAAATACATATATATAATAAGAAAAAACCGCGAGTGTTTTTATTTCGGAAAAGGAAGAACTTGGAACTTTTCAGCGCCCCTACGTAAGCATTTGGTCCTTCGAGCCGGATATTCATAACTTATCATCGGTATTCCAGCATACCCGCAGATAAGTACCAAGTTTTTCTTCTTTCCTATTCCTTCTTCCCCGGTCGTCCGCCCTTGAGTTCCGCAATATTGCGCAAAAGTTTCCAATATCTTTTGCCAAATTGCCTTCTTTTCTTCGGACGACCTTTTCTATGGTTTTATCCTATATACATATAATAAGTTATTATATCTGTTTTTCCGCCAATCGCGTTCGTATGTATGCATGTGTTTTTCTTTTTTGCAAGTGTAAGTGCAGTGACAAGTGAAAATTATCCAGAGAGATACATATATTAAAGTGTGAAGATTATATACTGTATACTCCATACATATAGAAGCATACGAATTAATTAATTTAAATCAAGCTGTGTACCAGCACTTCGTTTTGCTTAATTCTTGTCCGTTTGTACGTTTGTATGTCGCGATAATCGCCGACATACATACATACACACATATTTTGTGCACTCTCTTTTGTCCGCAAGCGCACCGGCTTGCAGCCGCGCTTGCTCTCGCGCTCTCTCAGCACGCACACACGTACTCTTGTGCATTCGCTGTTGTCCGCATCGGCTTGCAGCCGCACTTTGCTCTCGCTCTTTTTTTGTTACATACAAACATACGTGCTCTTCGCTTGCTTAGACGTTGGCAGCGCAGTGCAAGCATACTTACATACATACGTACATACTGTTGTGCATACTGTAACAGCGTGCATAAGTACTTCTGCGAGTGAAGTATCAGATTGGCAGGGCAGCGGTAGTCGCACTCGACATAACCTACCCTTTCTTTTTGTTTTTTTTGCCAAGTGATATATTCTGTGTGTGTATTTTAAGAGCAACTCCCAGCTCAATTGTCTGTGTATGGGCTTTACTCCACATACACAGATATACACACACACATATACACACCTACATACAAGAATACACATCCATCACATAGTTGTTTTTTTCCATCCAGCGCATTTTACCTAACATACATTTGTGTTTTTCCAGCATATTGTGTTTTGGTATTTTTGTTTGTGCATTCTTTTTTTGTTCTTGCATTCGACGAACATTTGTTTGATTGTCGTGGGAAATTTCCCCGCCCCGTCCCTTTGCTTTCGTCGCCTATGTCCGTAGTCCGTACCCATTTGGGTGTAGAATACCTCAGCACTGCCCTGTGGTATTTTTCCTAGTATTTTTGGTATATTTTCTACTAGTTGCTACGTTTCCTTCCGTCCCGATCTGTAACGGCGCCTACAGCAACATGTATTGAAATCGGCCTAAAAGTTTGCTAAGTTTAAGCCAAGGTTGATGTTGTTGCAAGTAGCTCCTAAAAGTATGCATTTGTTAGTCTGTCGAATTACCTTAAGCTGCTGTTAAGCTGAGCTTAAAGCAGCGCTGTAAGCAGCTGATAAGCTGAGCAGTGTTGTAAAACTGCTGATAAGCTTAAAGTGCATCGGATGCACTGGAAAGCTCAGCTTTGACATCTGCGCCAGCTGCATCAGCTTGAGCGCGGCCAACTTAGCGAAAGCCGGTTCCGGTTTGGTCATTTTTCTAATGACCGGCTGCGTACATAGACGCATAATTGTAGAAGAAATAAATCGGAAGGCATCAAGCGCTATTGGGAAATTTTTTATTGTCTTTGCTATTATTTGGTAAGAGAAAAGTTTTATCGTGTCATAGAAGGACTCCGTTTAATTAAAATTTTGTTCGCAGGATTGGTTTTGTTGCCTTCAAGGCCTTGTTCCTGCTTCGCAGCAGACAGCTAGTTTGCTTCGACCAAGTGCCGCAGCTTGTCCAGCGGAGCACCCTGCAGGCCATTCTCGGCCAGCGGAGCACCCTGCAGGCCATTCTCGGCCAGCGGAACGCCCCTGCGCCGGCCTTCTTGGCCAGCGGAGCACCCTCTCCGGCCCTAAAGGCTAGCAGAGCACCCTCTCCGGCCCTCACGGCCAGCGGAGCACCCCTGCACCGGCCCTCTCGGCCAGCGGAGCACCCTCTCCGGCCCTCACGGCCAGCGGAGCACCCCTGCACCGGCACTCTTGGCCAGCGGAGCACCCTCTCCGGCCCTCTCGGCCAGCGGAGCACCCTGCACCGGCGCCAACTTTAACTCTCTGCCAGCGTCAGCAATTTGTTTTGTGAAATCATTGATCTTCTCTAATCATCAATTAAAAGTGTTGTGAAAAACAAAACAAAAAAAATGATTTAAATTAAATCATTCAATATATATAAAACAAAACAAACAAAAGTCCAAATTGCAAATTATAAGAATGTTTGAAGAAGTGTAGCGCTTTCGCAAGAAACAAATTAAAATTTACAAAGTTCGAAAACAAAGATAAAATTTGAACAAATAATAAATAAATAGAAAATGAAGTGCAGTTTCGTTAAAAAGTACAAATAAGTTAAAATGTAAAAGGTGCACTGCGAAACAACAAAATTAAAATTACAGCTAGCGCTTATGTTTGTATACTGATTGAAACAATTATGACAAAAATAAATAAAAGTGCAGATCCATTTAAAAGCGAAGCGCCAACACATGTTAAAATTAAAATAATAAACACAATCGCAATTATGAAAGTTTAAAACAAATTGTAAAAGTGCGATTAGGAAAAAATGTAATTGTACAAAAAAAAAAAAATATATTAAAACAAGAGTGTTAGAAAATTGTAAAGAATAGAATGAAAAGAAATGAATAGTAATTGAAAAGCAAATCGAAACTTAAAAACAATATAAAAGTCAAGTGTAGAAAAGAACGTGAATTATAAGTAAAATTTTGTTTAAATTAATTAATAATTTGTTGTACTAAAGATTGATAGTGTTTAATTCAAAATGTGCGGATGTGCTTATTGTGCAAAATTTATTTTTTTATTATGAAACACCTCGTCGTTTAGCCCGATCCAGCACTTCGCCGGAGATCGATCACCGCCGTAGGAGTTCTGGGGGTAAGTTCGTAAAGAAAACTGAAAAAATGTACATCTTGTACAAATGTTTTAATTCTTGCACATTACGCACACAAAAAAAATGCACGCAACTAAATGAGTTTACAGAAAAGTTAAATAAGAATAATAAAATAGATAAAAGTTGCGCAAAGATAAAGTAATTCTTAATAAATAGAAATAAAATTGAAAAGAATCACAGCCGATGAAAACAAAACAAATTTAAAATAAAAAAATTATACGTATTTTTAAACAAATAAATATTAAACAATTAGGAAAAAATCAAATACGGCACAAAAATTGAAACATTCTCAAATACAATTTAAAAATTATTAGATTTAAATATTATATTTTTTGTTATATTATATCGATTTTAAAATTTACTTTATACTCGTTTATAATGTATTGTTTCATTTATATATACACCCTTAATTAAAACAAATTTGAACATGGAGTGATTTCTCTTTTGATTAGCCGAACCTGGCCTTAGGCTCCGCCGTCGTAGGTCCCAAAGGGATCACCAGAGCCAGGCTCTGACGCTTGTGATCATAGGATGGTGGGGATCCTTGTCACGCAACACCAGTGACAAGATGATAACTTAAGTCTCGTACTCTATCTTCTCTCTCTCTCTCTCTCTCTCTCTCTCTCGTTTCTTTTCTAGTGCGCAGCGAAAAGGATAGATTTGTGGAAGCAAGACCACCACCCCCAAAGCCGACGAGCTAGAGCCGGATACTAAAGCGTGCCCCGCACCCACAGATCGTCCGTCCGTCCTTGCGGCGTATATCGTTATTACATTAGTGATTCGTTACAGATAACGAGTGCGACCCCGACCCCGACCCCCACCCCGAGGGCGTCTCGGGACAAGCGACCTCGAGCCCGAGTGCAACCCCAACCCCGAGGGCGTCTCGGGACAAGCGACCTCGACCCCGACCCCGACCCCGACTCCGAAGGATCGATAACGGATTTGTGTGACGAAACGCCCCCGACCCCGATCCCGATCCTTTCATCGCCCCGTCTCGGTTCACGCTCGATTTGTCACACAAATCCCACACTTGACATTTCCACAGGTGACCCTAATTACATTGCATCTTTATTACCTTACACTTGACATTTCCACAGGTGGCCCTAATTAAATTGCATTTTTATTACCCCTAAATTGACATTAATGACAGGTGACCCTAATTAACACTTCCTTGCATAAGAATTAGGTTTGTGAGAAAACTTGATATTCCAACTACTAACTTGCTTCTTGCTGAGCAAAATGTATGAACTTTACTGGTTGGAGCAAATGAACAAGTAAAGTTGCAAATTTATATACAATTGCATTACATGTAAGGTAATGTAACGAATCACTAATGTCGTATTCGTCTGGTGCTGGTGTAAGGTTTATTAGCGTGGCGTACGCGCTGGCTTCTCCGGATTTGCTCAGTTAACATGGGGTTCAATAAAAGGGCCAACTAATAAGACGCACTACTTATAATAATAATACATTAAGAATTCGCGAACATATGAGAAGACAGAGAAGAAGGAGTGTAATGGGAAGGTGGCATTAAACAATAGTGAAAGAAAAGAGAAAGGGAAGGAGGAGAAGGTAGGTTAACCAAGAAGACGGAGCCACTCTCTAATGCAACACAGATGTGTGCAGTTGTGTGCAGACGCCCACACTACCATGATCCTGCATTCAAATGCCAAAAATAAAAGTTGGCAGGATCCCTAAAAGGAAGTGGTTCGGCTAACTCCTGCTTGGTGATGCATGATTCCAAATAAAATGATAGAATTAAGCGAACATACTTAATTTATTAACAAATAACAAAAGTAATTTGAATTTTAACAACATTATACCAAGAAAAAATGACAAGAAAAATAAAGAAATAAATAATTTAACGGATTAACATGGGAAGTGTTCATGAGGCGGAAATTATTTAAATAAGGCAAACGAAAAAGAAGAATAAATAAATAAAGACTAAAAATAATTAACCTTTAAATATAAAATATGTTCTAGCATAAATATAATATAACTAATTATTTTTGCAATTTAAAAATGGAAATAAATTAAGTGAAAATAAAATGATAGTTGAAATGCACTAATTTTGGTTCATTTAGAATGCAATGCTAGCACTCAGCATATAGACAAACATTAGGTTGAAATTAGATGCGGATCAGCTGATGGCTGTCAGGCAAGTAAATGACTTGCTATTACCAGTCTCGCAAACGTCATTGACCGCTGGGACTGCAAACAGCTGTAGCAGCGCTATCGAAAGCTTTAGCTCTAGCTCATAAGAAATCAATTAGTTAGAATGAATCAGACTTACATACAGTCGCTATTTCCACGCAGAAAGATATTTCCTTGTGTTGGTGCCTGTCTGTGGTGTAGCTGTGGAGAAATAACAATTTGCGAGCTTTTGCGCACGCCTGCAAGCTGCTTGCTATGAAAAACGATCAAACAAACATACATACATACACACGTATGTAGGTATGGTTGTATCTGCTTGGCGGGTAATACAAAATCATTAAATTTTATAAGTAAATACAATTTTACAATGAAATCTTGCCTATTTCTGTTGCCTTATATGTTTGCCATTGTGATTTTGTACAATTAAACAGTGGTATTTGTACTATGTGGACCCAAGAAAAGTTGTTGATTTCAATTTCCTCGCCACATCATAATACACTTACAACTCTTACAAACATTCACTTAAAATGCACACTAAACAATCTAAACTAACAATAATACAATGAATTATGGAACAACAAGAAAAATAAGCTGACAATAATACAACAAACAAAAACAAAAACATAGGCTGACATTCAGCTATTTCGCCTCGGCCTCGATGCCACAATAAGAAACTGTGCAATCCGTAGCTAGAGACTGCGGCGAGGCTGCCAGACGTATAAGAGGTATAAATATGTATGAAGAGAAAAATTGCATATTTTAGGATCAGTTAAATTCTACTACGACAAGCGGCCTATTACATATCCCCCTGTTGATGCGAGCGCATTGCTAAGTGAGTGGCACACCTCCGCTCCGCCGACCGAAAAGCACTCAAAGCTTTTTCGCTCACTAGCAATGCGCTCAATGCGTAAGAATGCACTCAAGCTCCAGTGCTCTCAGCTTCTCTCTCCCACAACTCACCACCGCTGAGCCGCGCTCAGAATAGATCGATGAAATGCCGTCGGCATTTTTCTCTATTGTCTGTTCTAAACCACGTCTCACTTACATCGGTATAATTACCCCCAATTGTGCGTTTTCAACAACCCGAAAAGTTTGCAATAAATACATATATATAATAAGAAAAAAACCGCGAGTGTTTTTATTTCGGAAAAGGAAAAACTTGGAACTTTTCAGCGCCCCTACGTAAGCATTTGGTCCTTCGAGCCGGATATTCATAACTTATCATCGGTATTCCAGCATACTCCGCAGATAAGTACCAAGTTTTTCTTCTTTCCTATTCCTTCTTCCCCGGTCGTCCGCCCTTGAGTTCCGCAATATTGCGCAAAAGTTTCCAATATCTTTTGCCAAATTGCCTTCTTTTTTTCTTCGGACGACCTTTTCTATGGTTTTATCCTATATACATATAATAAGTTATTATATCTGTTTTTCCGCCAATCGCGTTCGTATGTATGCATGTGTTTTTCTTTTTTGCAAGTGTAAGTGCAGTGACAAGTGAAAATTATCCAGAGAGATACATATATTAAAGTGTGAAGATTATATACTGTATACTCCATACATATAGAAGCATACGAATTAATTAATTTAAATCAAGCTGTGTACCAGCACTTCGTTTTGCTTAATTCTTGTCCGTTTGTACGTTTGTATGTCGCGATAATCGCCGACATACATACATACACACATATTTTGTGCACTCTCTTTTGTCCGCAAGCGCACCGGCTTGTAGCCGCGCTTGCTCTCGCGCTCTCTCAGCACGCACACACGTACTCTTGTGCATTCGCTGTTGTCCGCATCGGCTTGCAGCCGCACTTGCTCTCGCTCTTTTTTTGTTACATACAAACATACGTGCTCTTCGCTTGCTTAGACGTTGGCAGCGCAGTGCAAGCATACTTACATACATACGTACATACTGTTGTGCATACTGTAACAGCGTGCATAAGTACTTCTGCGAGTGAAGTATCAGATTGGCAGGGCAGCGGTAGTCGCACTCGACATAACCTACCCTTTCTTTTTGTTTTTTTTGCCAAGTGATATATTCTGTGTGTGTATTTTAAGAGCAACTCCCAGCTCAATTGTCTGTGTATGGGCTTTACTCCACATACACAGATATACACACACACATATACACACCTACATACAAGAATACACATCCATCACATAGTTGTTTTTTTCCATCCAGCGCATTTTACCTAACATACATTTGTGTTTTTCCAGCATATTGTGTTTTGGTATTTTTGTTTGTGCATTCTTTTTTTGTTCTTGCATTCGACGAACATTTGTTTGATTGTCGTGGGAAATTTCCCCGCCCCGTCCCTTTGCTTTCGTCGCCTATGTCCGTAGTCCGTACCCATTTGGGTGTAGAATACCTCAGCACTGCCCTGTGGTATTTTTCCTAGTATTTTTGGTATATTTTCTACTAGTTGCTACGTTTCCTTCCGTCCCGATCTGTAACGGCGCCTACAGCAACATGTATTGAAATCGGCCTAAAAGTTTGCTAAGTTTAAGCCAAGGTTGATGTTGTTGCAAGTAGCTCCTAAAAGTATGCATTTGTTAGTCTGTCGAATTACCTTAAGCTGCTGTTAAGCTGAGCTTAAAGCAGCGCTGTAAGCAGCTGATAAGCTGAGCAGTGTTGTAAAACTGCTGATAAGCTTAAAGTGCATCGGATGCACTGGAAAGCTCAGCTTTGACATCTGCGCCAGCTGCATCAGCTTGAGCGCGGCCAACTTAGCGAAAGCCGGTTCCGGTTTGGTCATTTTCTAATGACCGGCTGCGTACATAGACGCATAATTGTAGAAGAAATAAATCGGAAGGCATCAAGCGCTATTGGGAAATTTTTTATTGTCTTTGCTATTATTTGGTAAGAGAAAAGTTTTATCGTGTCATAGAAGGACTCCGTTTAATTAAAATTTTGTTCGCAGGATTGGTTTTGTTGCCTTCAAGGCCTTGTTCCTTGCTTCGCAGCAGACAGCTAGTTTGCTTCGACCAAGTGCCGCAGCTTGTCCAGCGGAGCACCCCTGCAGGCCATTCTCGGCCAGCGGAGCACCCCTGCAGGCCATTCTCGGCCAGCGGAACGCCCCTGCGCCGGCCTTCTTGGCCAGCGGAGCACCCTCTCCGGCCCTAAAGGCTAGCAGAGCACCCTCTCCGGCCCTCACGGCCAGCGGAGCACCCTGCACCGGCCCTCTCGGCCAGCGGAGCACCCTCTCCGGCCCTCACGGCCAGCGGAGCACCCTGCACCGGCACTCTTGGCCAGCGGAGCACCCTCTCCGGCCCTCTCGGCCAGCGGAGCACCCTGCACCGACGCCAACTTTAACTCTCTGCCAGCGTCAGCAATTTGTTTTGTGAAATCATTGATCTTCTCTAATCATCAATTAAAAGTGTTGTGAAAAACAAAACAAAAAAAAATGATTTAAATTAAATCATTCAATATATATAAAACAAAACAAACAAAAGTCCAAATTGCAAATTATAAGAATGTTTGAAGAAGTGTAGCGCTTTCGCAAGAAACAAATTAAAATTTACAAAGTTCGAAAACAAAGATAAAATTTGAACAAATAATAAATAAATAGAAAATGAAGTGCAGTTTCGTTAAAAAGTACAAATAAGTTAAAAATGTAAAAGGTGCACTGCGAAACAACAAAATTAAAATTACAGCTAGCGCTTATGTTTGTATACTGATTGAAACAATTATGACAAAAATAAATAAAAGTGCAGATCCATTTAAAAAGCGAAGCGCCAACACATGTTAAAATTAAAAATAATAAACACAATCGCAATTATGAAAGTTTAAAACAAATTGTAAAAGTGCGATTAGGAAAAAATGTAATTGTACAAAAAAAAAAATATATTAAAACAAGAGTGTTAGAAAATTGTAAAGAATAGAATGAAAAGAAATGAATAGTAATTGAAAAGCAAATCGAAAATTAAAAACAATATAAAAGTCAAGTGTAGAAAAGAACATGAATTATAAGTAAAATTTTGTTTAAATTAATTAATAATTTGTTGTACTAAAGATTGATAGTGTTTAATTCAAAATGTGCGGATGTGCTTATTGTGCAAAATTTATTTTTTATTATGAAACACCTCGTCGTTTAGCCCGATCCAGCACTTCGCCGGAGATCGATCACCGCCGTAGGAGTTCTGGGGGTAAGTTCGTAAAGAAAACTGAAAAATGTACATCTTGTACAAATGTTTTAATTCTTGCACATTACGCACACAAAAAAATGCACGCAACTAAATGAGTTTACAGAAAAGTTAAATAAGAATAATAAAATAGATAAAAGTTGCGCAAAGATAAAGTAATTCTTAATAAATAGAAATAAAATTGAAAAGAATCACAGCCGATGAAAACAAAACAAATTTAAAATAAAAAAATTATACGTATTTTTAAACAAATAAATATTAAACAATTAGGAAAAAATCAAATACGGCACAAAAATTGAAACATTCTCAAATACAATTTAAAATTATTAGATTTAAATATTATATTTTTTGTTATATTATATCGATTTTAAAATTTACTTTATACTCGTTTATAATGTATTGTTTCATTTATATATACACCCTTAATTAAAACAAATTTGAACATGGAGTGATTTCTCTTTTGATTAGCCGAACCTGGCCTTAGGCTCCGCCGTCGTAGGTCCCAAAGGGATCACCAGAGCCAGGCTCTGACGCTTGTGATCATAGGATGGGTGGGGATCCTTGTCACGCAACACCAGTGACAAGATGATAACTTAAGTCTCGTACTCTATCTTCTCTCTCTCTCTCTCTCTCTCTCTCGTTTCTTTTCTAGTGCGCAGCGAAAGGATAGATTTGTGGAAGCAAGACCACCACCCCCAAAGCCGACGAGCTAGAGCCGGATACTAAAGCGTGCCCCGCACCCACAGATCGTCCGTCCGTCCTTGCGGCGTATATCGTTGCATGTTACAGATCCACAAAACAAAACCGATGGCACAAAACAAAGTAGACACAGCGTTGACGAAATTCATCGCCGCGACTGATCGTATCAGTCACTTTGCGGCGAGAGTCAACAATCTGAGATCTAGGTGTTCATGCAGACGGACGGACAGACGGACAGACACACAGACGGACATGGCTAGATCGTCTCGGCTGTTAACGCTGATCAAGAATATATATACTTTATAGGGTCGGAGATGCCTCCTTACATTACATACATTTCCTGTCGGCACAAAGTTATAATACCCTTCTACCCTATAGGTAGCGGGTATAAAAATTAAATATACGTATAACAAATATGTACCCTAATCTGGAAAACAGCACTTGATATGGGAGGACAGACACCAGAAGTGGACAACCATCTATTGCATAATTTAAGTGGACGGCATAGGTGCACTTTTGCGAAAAAACACAAATAACGTATTAGTATAACAATTATACATTGCAGTACCATTCTATACTTACAAATACGATATATGCAGCAGGCTTTGCCAACCATTCACTGAGATATATTTTTAGTTTTAGTCACATGCACTTTTTCACTAATTTTCATTCAGGTTCTGTACATAACCTGCTAACAATTGTCTCGCTAACACAACCAACAACAAAAACCTCTTTTCAGAATTTTGACAAATAATTCTACTCAAAAAGGTAATTTTGTTGTGGACTTAACACGATCAGCTGATTTAGTAATTCATGCTTGCAAATATCGTAGTCCACCAATAGATGGCGCTATTGTTGGAACTTTCAGACTCATGGATACTAAAGCTCCACTTCTCAATACAAAACATGACAATGCATTTATTACCATTTTCTCAGACTACAAAAATAATTTTCTACAATTAAACAAATTAAATAATATAAATTAACTAGGACAATAACAGATAAATAAATAATATAATATTAAATAATAGGTATAAATATGTATGAAGAGAAAAAAAATTGCATACCTTTAGGATCAGTTAGATTCTACTACGAAAGCGGCATATTACAGTAACTAAAACTTTTTGGGATAAATACTAAATTGAACTTCAACCGATGCCATTATATGACGTTTTGAAACCAGCAACATTTGTATTTGGGGTGCCAACGCTAATTATTGCAGATCAAAGTCAAAGTATCAAAGACATTGGAATAGACGTTAGAGATGCATTGGTTGTTTGTAGGGTGGAGTCGATAAGTAGAGTAAAAAATACTTTCACTGGGAATTTCACTTTGAATCACGTTTATTAACCATTTTAATACTCGGAGAAAAATACTTGTAGTGCACACAATGAAAAGTAGAACATATAACTGGAAAAAGGCAATAAAAGTGGGCAAGGTGACCAGCATGAGGAGAAACTAGATCAGTGTGACTGCGCGTGTGACAAGGTCCCACGACCACACTGTCATCTGTTTTGAATGGTCACAACTGCCATCATCTGGCATCAACATCCTCCCCTTCTTGAAATGATTTGCAAACGGTCTAATTGTCGACATGGACAGGAAAAGAATCCAACCCAATGTGGAGTTCTGGGCCATTGGCAAACCGTTGGTGCTCGGCAGGATGCCAACTGCTCCAAGTGCTCGCCATCGACAGGTCGAAGGAGGGTGCGGCGGCAGAGTTGGGAATCAACCTGCACCTTTCGACGGAAATCGGACGCCCACGAGTGGATGATCGCCGCGCAGACGCCCTCCGTACTAACGCGGATGACGCATAGCCGATAGTCCTTCTGACACACCCTGCAGCTTCCTGCGCTGCGGCAGGATTGCCCGGAATGTTGGTAGGCCAGACAGTTAGAGCAGTACTTGTTAATCAGTACTGCTCTCAATCGTTCTCAGCTGTCGGCTCTGGATGGCGGCTGCATGTGATGGCATGCTACATGGAATGAAACAATAACAAATGATTATTATAGTAGCTTCTTTACAGTGTCAAGGACACATGGAACCGGACAGCATAGGACAGCACAGGACGATGAATAGAGAAACGAAACAGGAAGTTATTCGTCCTCCATCGGGAGTAGAATTAGTTAGGCAACGGGTCTTCGAATAGTGCCCCGCGCCGTGAGCACTTCTACAACTCGGACCTTTCTATCTGTGCCTGGACACGTCAGCAGCACCCGTCCTACTCCCCACTCGTTGGAGGGAAGTTGTCTTCCTTTACGAGGACCATGTCACCGATCCGAAGGTTCCGTGTAGGGATTGCCATTTCGTCCGTTTATGTAGCTCCTTCAGGTACTCATCCTTCCAACGGAAACAAAATTGTTGGGGAAGAGCCTTCAGTCGCTGCCATCGATTTAGGATGGAGGTGGCCGGTTGGTTAATTTCTGGTTCCAACACCGAAATAAGTGGGCCACCTATGAGGAAATGGCCAGTTAAGGCTAGTAGGTCCGTCGGGTCTTCAGGCAGGCTTCGATCTTAGACAAAAGAGCGGATAACTCTTTAATCGTATATTTTGTGGTGGAGGTCGCCTTGTAAAAGAGTACCCTTAAAACTCTTTACGCCGGCTTTCCATAATCCACCCATATGTGGGGCGCCAGGTGGGTTGAAGTGCCGACGACTTGGAGTCCCCTTATGTAAGGATATACCATGGGTGAAACGAACCAATATTCGTGCAGAGGACGAGGATGACTCTCATCATAACGCAGCGAGTGGGACGCCCTCAGACGCCCACAGGCCCGGAGTATCCCCTTGCCATCGGGGAATGGATTCAAATTTCGGATTGAACTTGAAGAAGGAACTGGCTGCTTGGACTGAAGACAGTGGTATTCCTTCGGAAAGGTTTGTCGTTGAGCCGTGACGACTAGTCGCTCTTGGACCCGTGACAGCTCATCCGCTTGGATGATAAACTTGAAAACACAGGCGGAAGTGCGAAGTGCTCTGCCAAAATCAGAGAACTTACTCAGGAATTCAGGAGTAGGAGGTAACTTGGCGATGTTACATCTAATCCGCTGCTCCAGCAGAGTCTCAGGAATGTCTATTAATCCGGTTGGAGATGAAGCCACTCTGGTCCATGCCACCACAAAGGGTAATGAATCAACTCTTGTGGCAAGACACCTCGGCTCGCGAGATATGATTGGACATGCGACCAAATTTTGAAGTCGCTGGCTTGGACTATTTTGCCTTACGATTGGCCACAAAAGCTGACCATTTACAGGGTGGCTTGTTTAACCAAGCTAGAACAATTGTTGAAAAAGTCCAAAAGAAAGTCTGGAAACTCTCTGCTGGAAGATTCAGGGAAGGGCCGAAGATAGCTCAGCCAGCAGGACTGCGCTACAAAGTTCTAAACGTGGCACTGAGAGTGACTTGACAGGAGCCACCTATGTCTTCGCAGTGAGGAGATGCCTGTTCACTTTGTTTGGCGGCTCTACGCGGACATAGATCGCCGCTCCATACACTCTTTCTGAAGCATCACAGAATCCGTGGTAATGAAGCTTCACTCTTGTCTGGAACTTTCCATCTTGGAATCCGGATCTTACTCAGAGCAGGATAGCTCCCGAAATACTCCTTCCATTTGAGTAAAAGATCCGAGGGTAAAGGTTCGTCCCATTCGAGCGTTTTCAGCCAGATCTCCTGCATGAAGATCTTGGCTCGGATAACGAAAGGGGCCAGCAATCCGGCTGGGTCGAAGAGTTTGGCAATCTGCGATAGCACTTCCCTCTTCGTATAGGCGTTCTGATGGGCAACTCGTAATCGTGAGCTTGCCACCTGATGCCCAGAGTGTTCGCCGTACTAGAGTCCTCGAGTTCTAGGAAGAATTCTTGGAGTAGGTGGTCCTTTGGGATGTTCTTCAGCAAGATCTTGTTGTTCGACGTCCACTTCCTCAGCGGGAAGCCAGCGCTGTCAGGGCTGCACACACTTCCGTAATGGTACGGATGGCCTTTTCCTTAGTGTGTGTCCCTGCCAGGACGTCGTCCATGCTCCTGGAGATGAATCGGCTTGCGAGAGGATACTGCAAACGTAGGTTTTCAGCAAGTTGCTCGAGGACTCGTAGGGCCAGGAAAGGCGCGAGTTAACATGAAGTCCCTCTCTCCGGCCACATGGAATAACGCAGACCCTACACTCCCTCGGTCGCAGGACTGTAACTCACTCAGTTGACACCAAATGTAACTGTATTTATTTATATATCTTCTTTATGTCCACATTGAACACATACCGAAAATATTGACATTTGAGGATCTGCAAAGTGAGATCCGATTGGAGAATGGGCCCTGGATGAAGGATGTCATTCAGACTTTTGCCATTTGAGGATGGACAAGAAGCGCTAAAATGATCCGCACCTTCGTTGTGATGCTATCTAGTTTGAAAACGGCGTGATGAGGTAGATAGAAGATAGGAGTCGTGACAATCGCCTGCGGCGTACTCCTAGAGAACGGTATTGTACTGTCGTTTCTGGAGAAACGATTCTCGTTCTTGAGAAACTGAGCCAGGGCTCTGGATCTGGAATGACTCAATTCAATGCCATCGGGCTTCCGGAATGGAAGAGTCACCCGATATTTGTCACATTTGCTACGAGAAGTAGTGTTTTTACGAAGTTTTCTTCGCAACCGCAATCTGACTCTTTTATCAGCTTCGCTGGAATATCCTACACCTTCCAAAATTTGGAAATGAATTTATCGAGCTGTCGACACATTCTGGGAAACGGGGCCGGTGAGAGTCCAGCCAAACACGGTTTCTTGCTCAAGGAGTGAGCCACAAATGTTTGGCCCGGAGCCGCTCAAGCTGATTGACGGAAGGATATCCGCGCCAATTAGAATGTCAATCTGACCGCTTTGGTAGATCCCTTAGGAAAGTTTGCAGCATATGAAAGGAGGGCAGCTTGCCTACCAACAGAGCTGAAGTCTCTATATGGAGCCTCGGCTTCGTTGGAGAAGCAATGCTGAAGTGACATAACTTCTGCGCTTGGGCCGCAACCGCATGATTCAGCCCAGATACTTGGGCTTGCACGGCCTGGAATGACAATTTGATGCGTTGGAATAAACGATCAGAAATGAAAGTCGGTTCAGACGCGGAATCGATTAGCGCAGGAGTTACAGTCTAGTGACCGAGGAAGTAGAGCAGGTCTCATATGCGAGAAAATTCTAGAAGATGTAACGTGCAACGAGAAGAAGCACAAGGCGACAGGGCTATCGGCATTTGCGGGGCACGCTTTAGAGTCCGGCTCTAGCTCGTCGGCTTTGGGGGTGGTGGTCTTGCTTATGCCAATAACCCTTCCTTCGCTGCTCATTATTATTAATTTAAGATCAGAAATTGAGCGTGCTGCGACGAAGAAGGGATTGCTAGAAAACTAGCCGGAAAGAGAAGGAAGATCCAAAAATGTCTCAAAAAATAGAAAAAAAACAAGAGAACAAGAGAGAGAGAGACAGACAGAGAGAGAAAGAGAGAGCGAGAATTGAGGCAGGCCATCACAGCTGTTAAGTGATGAAGTCCCTCCCAACCTATGATCACAGCATCAGAGCATGGCTCTGGTGATCCCTTTAACCCTACGACAGTGGTGTCGCTGGCTTGTTTCGGCTAAATGAAAAGTAAATTATTTCATGGTATACAATATTTAATTAGTGATAGATATTAAACAATATGGCATTATAAATAAAAATAGTACAAAATGATCAATAATACTACAAGGGGATAGTTGCAATATTTCTTTTAAAGTTTCTTTTAAATATATAATGTATTTTAATTTCAGTGCTTTGTATTATTTCATGTACCAAACTTTAAACTTTAATTTATTTTTGTAATTTATCTTCAAACATTTTTTATAATATTTAATAGTTTTAATTTTTTTTTCGTATGCTTTTCT